>NW_026087416.1:0-73771 GCF_022539395.1 Myiozetetes cayanensis | reverse complement strand
CCATCACTTCTTTCAGCACTTTTTATTTTAAGTGCTTGGTACAAAAGAGGTTGAGCAGGTTTTCCAATGTGGGATTTAGTGACCCAGAAGTAAATAAATTCTAAACCAAAGGGAAATCATAGAGAAAATTGTTTGCCTTCTTCTCTTGCTCATGTTCTTTACTGATTAATGATGGTAGGACATGACAAGAGAAACAGCTGAACTCTCAAATCAAAGGCAAAAAAATTACAAGTCTTCTTTGGGCTCTGATATAGCTGTCAAGACAGTTGCTGTTTTTAAAGTAACTTGAAAAATCTTCTTTATGTTTTGGAATTCTGTCTTAATGTCTTATTAACCTTTAGAAAAAATACCTCTTTCAACTGTCTAGCTTTGATGTTCATCTTAATCTATTGCCTTTTCTCCCATAATTTCTCATCCATTACCTCTGTGTGTTTTCTTTTAAAATTTTGTTTCTTTTGATCATAAATTAGGTCCTAATACTGCAAAAAGTTTTGCATATTTAAGTACATGAAGTCTTTCTTATGAATTTGAAGGTAAATACCTGAAGGGGTGTTTGAATGAGTAAGCCATGAGAACTTAAATACTAAAGGGACTGCAAGGATCTGCTTTTCTGTGTGTGTTTACTGTCAAGGAGCCAATTGACCTTGAAAGGAGCTCTTTGGTGGTTGTACTGATACTGTTGTGAGTACTAGACCTAATTAAATGTTTTAGTCACATGGACAAAACTGTTCCAGCAAAAGCATTATGACTATTGGTCAGATTTCCCTATATCATTCAGCACATTAAGTGGGAAAAGAATTCAAAGAGATGCTTTAGCATCTAAAAAACTAAGACTACATGTTTGCAAGAAGACAGCAATCCTTCTAATGTCATATATGCATTGTCATTTATATTATACTTTCCACCATCTCTGATACAGGGGTGTAATAAATACTGGTTGTAATTCGTGTTAAATAGGTGAATATAACCCAGGAGGGAAGAAAAACAAACAGATTGTAAAACTTAATTGCACCCCCATAAAGACATAAAACAGATCACTATCCTCCCTCTCCTCCTAGACAAGAATTATGTCCAAACCAGGTCAGATCAAATAGCATGATGGTGCCATATTCCGAAGGACATATGAATTTATAACTTAACGTAGAGATAACCAATTAGTCTAAGCTGTTAAAAGAAACATATGGTGAATACCTAGAATAGCGATGTAGATGTATAGGCATGTGATATAATTAATATGTATGAGATGTTCTGAAATAAAAATCGGACTTGCACCCTGTATCAGGTGTGGCAGACTCAGGAAGATTTTCTGTCTGTACACCCAGCACTGTTTGCTTTTACCATATAAGAAATTCCAATCTGAAAACTAATTATATTTCGAGACTGTTTCTCACAAATTAGGGAATATTTAAAGACTGTTTCTCACAGGGGTGTGATGCATTAAATCACGATCCCAGTGGGGGGAGAGGGACAGAGCATGGAGTCAGTAAGAGAAGGGAGCTGGAATAACTTTATTGACAGGACACAGCCTTTTATAAGTTTACACAAACACAAAAACATTCCTTATAAAGCAAAACTTGTGACCGCAGCATTTGATTGGCTGCTGCTGTTACCTGGGGACAGGGCAGGCTTGGGATAGCAGCTCCATTCCTGTAATGAATTGCTCTGTGTTCAGCTTAGCCTGAAGCCTTCTGTTAAGGTCTGGTTCTTTCCCCAGGCCTTTAACCTGTCTAATCCTGACAATTCCCCTTTTTAATTTTTTTGAAGACCTGTTTTATCTATAAAACATTATAAAATTTTTTTTAAATATGGTATAAAATTATACAGGCAAATCAATCCTTACTGTAAATAACTGTTTTAACCCTCATCCCTTAACCCAAAAAGGTTGAGCCTTTCATCAGGCAAAAGAACCCAGTTATCCCCAATTGTCTCTTATTCCACTGAAGGATTTTGTGATGTGTCTTGGTGCTTTTGGGGTTTGTTATTTGTCATCTGTCCTTTGTCAGTCGGACTCTCCAACCAAACAGGTCCTGAACACCGTAGCAAGCTGCAAGTCACGTGGATGGCAGTGGCAATGCTGCTTTGATCCATTTTGAAGGCATGTATCTTGGACTTGAACCTGTAGAAATACAGGCATACCTTCCCCCTCATGTTATTATGGGAAAAAGTTTTTCTCTGATTTGTTTTGCAAGTTTTTAAATTATTTTCCAGCAATTTAAGTTTTTATACATAGCAGTTTTTGGTAACATATTCATAGGGGGTTAGCCCCTAAGTCCCCCCTTTTTGTTTTTGCATCATAAGAGAATAATTGTGGTTTTTGTTTGAAGCATTATGGATATAAAGTGTTCTTGAATTTACACATACACACTCACATATACATTTTTTCCTCACTCAATCAAGCAAGTGGTTGCTCATTCATAACTTCATGCACACGTTTGAAATCTTTATTCTGTTTTTGCATTTTGAAAAAATCATGAGAACCTTATATGCTATATGTTCTAATCCTGTAAGGGCAGAAAGGATAGGCACATGGGCTAAATGCAATTTGCGATCTAAAGGCAAAGAAGCAGTTTGCAATGTCTTGTGACTTATCTGTCTTCTGAAATTTGCAAGATCGCATTGAAAAACAAAAGAGTGGTTAAAACTGTCATAGTTCCGATTTTAGCAAGGAATTTTTCTTTCCCTTCCCCCTGCTGTGTGCACTCTGTGTATGGGCCATCAGGTGAAGAAAAGAATCAGCCTGGTCCACTAATGGCCGAGAGATTAGTGTCCTTGACAATGAAGGGGGAGGAGTTGGGGGGGGGGGTTAGTGTGCAGTTGGAAGGAGGTGGGGAGGAGAGGTTGGTGTGCCAATGGGCTGAGGACCTGCTGCAAGTTGCAGAGCTGCCTGGTTTCTTCTTTCTTCCTGTCAGAGGGGAGTTTGCCGCTGCTCTCTTCTCAGCTGTTGCTGGTTGCAGACCCTGCTTAAAACTAATCCTAATCGTGAGTTTTCTTCCATTGGGAGAACTTTCTGTTTTATTGTTGTTTTTTTTCCTTCCCCCTTCCCCCCTCCCTTTTTCCAGTGTGGGGGGTGTTACTTTTTCCCCTTCCCCCAACCCACCTGGCAGCAACCAAGGATCTCACAGCGCCGCCTGGTGACGGGCACTGAACATTACAAGTTCTACTCCTCTAGTGATCCAACAGCTCCACCTGGTGACTACTATAGGACACTACAAGTTCTGCACCTCCAGTGACCCAACAGCGCCACCTGGTGAATGGTATAGGACATTACAAGTTTTGCATCTCCAGTGACCCAACGGCGCCCCCTGCTGACTGTGATTGGAACTGCACCAAAGGGTGCAAGAAATTGAACTATTTAATTTTCCTATTGCTGGTTTATCGGTTTTGTTCTTGAAGGGGATTATTGGTGGGTATAGGAGTATTACCTGGTTGTTTTACTTGTTTTTTTTCATGTTCCTGTTAATACACACATACCTTTTAATAAAGCGCTGTTATTTTCCTTTTTCCATAATTTCTTTTCCTTCAATCAGAGCCTCTTAATTTTGGATTTATAATTGCTTAGAAAGAGAAGTTTGGGTCTTTTCCTCCTAATCCATCCTCAGCAAAAGACCATTGTCTCATTTAAACTGGGACAAAAAGTAACTGGATAGTAGCATCTACAATTAGCAAGCGTTCCCTTCTACAACTGTGGTGAATGTTTTTAAAGTTTCCCTTCAATGATAATCAGTGTGCATGTATTCTGTGGCATCTGCAGTGCTAGAAACCTGTAGGGATAAAAATGGAATAAAAGCAAACAGGTTAACAGGTAAGTTTAGTTTGCAAAAAAAAGCAGTCTCTTGGAGATGTTAACAATTTCTGGTTTGTATATTGTCCTTTGTCATTTTAAGTCCAGTTGCTGACTTCTTGTTTCTTGTTCTGATTCTGTCCAGTGGTATCTCCTGTAAGGTTCTGTATTAAAAGGCTATTACAGTGCATAAAAAGGAGTTTTTAAGATCAATGTGTCCACGTTTTCTTTTGAATTGCAAACACAAGAGCGTTCCATGAGCTAGTCTGTTGGGACTATCTGGTTTGCTTGTTGCTTTTACTCCACTAATCGGTGGAAATGCAGCTGTGTGAGAAATATCTCTAATTAAACTTTCAAAGGTGGTCAAACCAAGTGAAACAAATAACTTTATTTTCAGGGCGCTGGGTGCAGTTGGTCTTGTGCCAGAGTCCAAGAGCACACCAGGAATGGGAGGGACGAGTCATTTTAAGGTTTCTTGATTTACATAACCACTCCCTCGCTCCTCCCATGGTGAGTCCCACTCCTTTTCTTCCTTAAAAGGTGGTATAACCCTCTTCTTGAATTCAATTGGGTCTCTCAGGGCCAGTTTGCAACCTTCCTTCATCAGTCCATTGGTTGTCTTTCCTGACCTATCATATCGTTTCCATGTCCCAGCTGCATGGTCCCTTGGCAGTGAGCCCAGACTGGTCTCCCTGCCTTACATGCTTTCCAGCCCGCCTTCACACTGTAACTGTAGGGAACTGTAAGCAGCAACAAGTAAGCAGCAGTCAGTAACTGTAAGCAGACCTGCAAGCAGCAATAAGTAACTGCAGGCAACCCACCAGTCCCCAACCACCAAATGACTCCCCAACTCCCCAAACAAAAAGACTTCTAGGCATCTCGACATGAGGCAACTCTGGAAACTCCTGCTTGTAATAAACCCACCTTATTTATTTCCTACAATTCCCCCCTTTTTCTTTTCCTCATGGTTTTATTACAAGCTAAACATTAGATGTTCTCATTGTCCTTCCGAGATCGCTCCCATTCAGTTAGCATCCTTAGTGCTTTGGTCTTAGTTTTACTTGCTCAGAGCATGATCTTCCACGTGTTAAGGTTTCTAGTTGTAGTGTCCTTTGGATCCATCGATACGGTGGTCAGGTGCATTCTCTGAACTACACTAAGGATTAATCTTATAAAACATGGGATTAAACAAGGCAGAAATAACAGTCCAGTAAAGGCACACATAAGCAGGAAACTCAGCTGTTTCCACCATGTTTTCCCAAATAAACTAGTCCACCACCCCTTGTACATTGATTCATGGGCTATTTTCCAGACATTGGTCTCTATATTTGTTATTGCTTCTCTATTATCATCTATTTGCAAGCAACAGTTTGAAGTATTAAATTTACCACACACCCCTTCTTCCTCTGCCAAGAGGTAGTCTAGTGCCAGCTGGTTCTGGTATATGGCTACTATACTTTGGATTTGTTGGCAAACCAGTAACTCCAAACCTTGTGTAGTTTGATTAGTAATTATCTCAATTACCACTTGCAATTGTACTATTCGGTTAAGCATATAAATAGGAGTTGGATATCACCAACTCCCATCATATGCCCATGTGGTCGGGTCATATGTTTCTATAATTCTTTGATGAGACCATTTATCTTTCCCCCATCCCTGATTTCTTCTAATTGTCCTATTTTTTTGTTTTAAATTTTCATAGAGTGGAACCCCCAGTTCATTTCCCTTCTCTAAAGGTAACAAGTAAAACCCAGGTTGTATTTTTCCACATATCCTAAAAAGCCTATCCTGTGCCTTCCAAAATTTTTCAAAGATATGATCTATGTTCTCCCAAAACTTTAAAATTTCATTTGTTCCTGAGAAAGGATTTACTCTTGTTCCTTTACATTTGTACAATTTCCAACTTTCTATCCATCTACAGTCAGAAGTGTTTTGCCAGTCCAATAAGTCTTGGGAGCTCGAGGAATATATTTACCAGAAATTGAGTTTGTGTTTAAAATTCTTTTGCAGGGTGTATCCCCAACTGATTGTGAAAAAGGGGGTCCTATCCTCTGCAAACAATCCACTCCAATGGTTGTAAAGCTCAATACCCATCCTTCTGGCAAACTTATCTTGCTGTTGGTAAAGGTATAATTCCATTTAAGTATGTCTTTTGCACCTAGGGCAGTACCTTTCCAGGGCCACTCTTCAGTCACTAGGGATCCCCCATAAACCCAACAACGAGTAAGGTTAAACTCCACTGATATTTTCTCTGCTAGAGTAATAAACAAATCTTTGGTTAATTTTTACTTCAGATCAAGATATAAATTATTCAGCAATGATGGAGGTGTTTTATTATGTTGAAAAATTTTTTCTTCATTAAATTCTAACCTTTTTCTCTGGACAAAATATCTCAACAAATCCATTTCTCACCCTCTGGACAGTCCGATCCTAGTCTGGTCCCAAATTTGTCGCCACACAGTACTGTTTATTGCCTTTCACACAAGTTCCTCGTTTGTCTTTATTATAATATTATATTATTATTGTTCATATATTTGTGTGCCCTCAAGGCCTCAAGGCACTATCTTTATAATAAACATTGTGATCATATTTTAGAAAACTGCTTTCAACAGTGCTAATCACCAGCTGTAGCATTATTATAGTAAGTAGAGGTCCAATATGGCATGTGCCTCCACTCTCCATGTCCATTGGTTTGCAGACAATAGCAGGGTAAAAGATCTTCTTCATGGCAGGTACAGAAGTCAATCCGGCCTTGCCCTCTACTATATTCTCTTCAGTGATATCAAGGACTCAATCGGTGTATTAAAAGCTGGTCAACGCTATTATATTCATCCAACAGTAATACTTGGTTCACAATGCTTTGTATAAAGAGGTATTGTACTCATAGTTATTACACTCTAATACAACTGTGAGATGTAAGTCTATCTTTTCTCATGATTTTGGCATTATAGGTGACAATAATTTGGTAGTTAATTAAAATTCTCCTATGTCCAAACATAGAGTTATAATATTGTTCTCTTAAAGTTGCAGGGTTAGTTATTTCAGGACAAGGACAAGAGACAAAGGATTTCTTTTTTCATCCATTCTGTGGTGACTGGATGTGAGCGCTCTGTCCCTGCCCTAGAGAATTGTCTGTTGTGTGGAGACATCAGTTTTGTCTTCGAGCATGCTCGACCAAATCAGTGGTGTGTGAAGGTCTGATCTGTTTTGGTCTGGACATATTGTCAAATCCTTGTGTCCAAGTTTTATAGGAGTAGTGCTGAAAAAGTTCTAGCTCCAGAGGGAAATGAGATTTATAAAGGACACAAGCCAAAAAAAAGTTGCTATGAACATCCAGTGGCAAAAATCAATGAATCTGAATAAAAACTGGTTTGCTCTGGCTCTCAAGCTTAGTTCAGCTTCTTTAACTTGAAGTGAACAAAACCTCCTAAGATCACCTCCTTTCTAACTTTTAGGTTGTTGATTCAAGGCAAAGCAGAGGTAAAACACTGGCTTTTCCAATGGAAAGTCCTTTGTTTCTGTCAGCACAGAAATTTTCACAAAGAGCATTTTTTATGTGATTGGAAAGAATATTTTCTAGTACGGGTCATGCCTGAAAATCCCACAACTAAATCTTATTAAAATCTGTTCAGAGAACAAAATTAGAGACTGTGATACAGAACCACTTGGATACCTGTCAGATTGATAATATGTAGATGACCATCCAACTTACCACCTGCTCTCCTTTCTCTTCGCACTAATAACCTGAATAAGCTTGTGAATACTTTTTTCCAGTCCTGTTGGTTCATATTAGTCTCTCATATCATCAAGACCTGTCATTTTTTTAAAAATCAGTATTGCTTATTGGCATTGTTCAGAGGATCAAATTATAGATTCAGCACAAGAAAGAATGAAGCAAAGTTTTCAAACATTTTCTCAGGTGCCATTATAAACATTAACATGAAAGAAATAGAGTAATTAAGATAATTGATCTACTTTAAGTAGCTTTTTAAGCTAATGGGTAATTTTGCAAAGGTCAATTTGATTCAAAGAAATCCTTGAAATATATGTAAAGCACACTTTTATTACGGTCGGGGAGATGCAGAGGGGTTTGCCCCCCCTGTGCATTCCACCAAGTAAAGAAACACAACAGCTTTTTATACATTTGAAGGAGTGAGTTTCAAAATTATCTATCATCATGTACACTCTTTACAAAGTTTGCCTTATCTAAATAGACATTTGGTTACCTAACTCCTATTCTTACTACCATAGAGTAGTTACCAAAAGTTTTATCACTTCAAACAGCTTAGGTTTCCCCCATCCCTCTTTTGTTTCCCTTGCAATGCTACATGCTAGAAGTCTTTCTACTTTCCCTGACAGTCCCTTTTGTTTACGTAAGCTAATTTTATCTTAATTGCCCACAGTTTGGGCAGCAACCTTCTTTCAAGCAGTTACAATTTTGCAAAGTCACACTTAACATAGGTAAATTTTACTAACATAACTAAATTTTAATTGTATTTTATCTTGTCTTTATTTCAAATTAGCAGGACAACTCCTTCTTATTTGATTTGACATCATGATATTCAGTTAGGAAAAGACTGAAAATATTTAAAAGCTTAACTTTTTTCACTCTTTCTTGAAGATTTCTCAGTTTTATATTTAATCACAACCTTGCAACAAACCAGGTAGGACAGCAGTGATTGCTAATGCTACTTCTCAGCTTGGGGATTCTCCACTTACAATTTACCTTTATTTCACACAAAATTAATATCTCAGTATTTTTACCAAAACCTACTGACACAGTAAAAGTACAACCAGGTAAAGGTTAGGGTTTGGGGTTGTGAGAAACAAAGTCTCGGGTTGTGATAGGTTTTAAATAAGAGTTTATTATAAGGAAAAAACAATCAGCATGCTGGGACACAGAGTGGAGTCTTTGTTCCAAAGACTCTGCGTGACTTGATACAGTATTCGACTAACATTTATTCTAGCTATTTCATTCATATTCATCAGATCATATATGTAATAATGGCCAGTCTTCGCGAGCGAAGATCCAGGGAAGGTCTTTACACCTTCCAGCCTGCGCATTGGATTTTTTAGGTGAGACACAGTGTGCGCGGAACTGAGCCCACCCTTTAATCCTAAGGTTCATCTGCCGGGGCCAAGCGAACTTGGACAGTGGCAGCGAGGTCCTTAGGACGTAGGTGGGTTGCCTTTAAGGGCTAACGAGCTCCACCTGCCCGGGAGTGGCCCTGACCGGGAATCGAACCCGGGTCTCGGCGGTGATAGCGCCGCGCCTTTACCACTAGACCACCAGGGGCTCCGAGATCATATATGTATACATTCCACAATACTATGTGAAGAATTTAATATATGTTTATTCTCACAATTAAAGCTAAGTTGTTATCTCTATAATTGTGATAGTTTCCCTATAATTCATACATTCTCGGATGACACAGCACTGTTGGGGTAGGTGGCTGGTCCGCAGACCCCCTGATGAAGGATATAGAGGTGGAGGATTTTGACTTAGACACTTTGAAGCCATTTCCCTGAGGAATTCACAGGAGCAGTGAAAGACTTGAGAAGGTGCCAAAACTGACCAGTGAGAGAAGAATGTAAATAAGGTGCGAATATCCAATTGTGTGTAAAAGTAATAATAGACCATAGATAGAGAGTTATTAATAGAAAGGTATATAAGGTTCTGTTCACAGAGTGTGTATAAATTAGGTTGAACTGAGCAATAAAGCAGACTTTCGGATCATCATCATACTGTGCCTGACTTTATTCTTTCAGCTGTCCTGACTACTACAACAACTGGTGACCTCGACATGATCCTACCCTAGGGGGTCAAAATCCAGGGGCCACGTAAGTCCTATCGGGGGAGTGAAGGCGATCCTTTCTGAGGGACCGGAACAATGGTGATTCCCAGTAAGGAATCACGATTCCCAGCAAGGAATCAGAACCGCAGGTCGAGGTGCAGTGAGTGTGGAGTTCGGTGAAGCAGAGAGTAGTGGGGCGCTGCAAAGAGTCCGGACCCCAATTCGTCTATTCGTGACACCCGAGGTAGGTGAACCACCAAGAACTTTACGGGCACAATGGGACAAATTATGAGTACAGATGAGAAGTGGATAGTTAATGCTTGGAATACGCTGCTTCGATGGAGTGGTATTAAGTATGATGATGGCCGTTTGCGGCGTTTGTTTCATTGGTGCTGAAAAGAGGGGTGCAAAGCTACCCTAAATTCGGCTTTTAGCATTTCTGATTGGGAGGAAATTATGGGATGCTATATCAAATGGTAATGAGGCAGTGGAGGGGTTTGCCCCTACATGGAAGTTTGTACTCACCACCCTGAAGGACTGGTATAACGAAGTACAAAAAGAACAGGCGTCTACTGGGGAGGAGGGTCTGGTAAAGTCCATGGCTGAATTAACAGTTACAGAATCAGCCTCCAGTACCTCCTCCCCCTCTTCTTGTTCTGCAAAAAATGTCTCCCCTCTTAATCCTCCCCCCGCTCACAAGTATACTTCTACTGCCATCCCCCCACCACCCTGGGACTATCCATCTCCTGCATCACAGCTAATAGCAAAAGCAGAAGAGAAACAGCAAGAAACCCCCCCTTCCCCTGTTGATTCTGCTGGGCCCGTTACCACTGCTACTTTGCCTGTTGCTACCAAGGTACAAAACAGCAACTCCTCCTGTTTGGAGAATTCGGATGGTTCTGATGGGGAAGAGTCCCTTAAAGAGGTTGAACTCCTTTTACAAAAAGGCTCCCGCTGCAAGAAACCCTCACGAACCACTAAGTCCAAACCTATCTGCTTGCCTCCTGCAAAGGTTGTCGTACTACCCAGAGATCCTGGTTCCTTTTGGGAGGGGTTGCGCAGGGAAGTGGCAAGAACAGGTGAAAGGATTGGAGATCACTCTTTTCGAGACCGAGGTGAATGTTCTGGATTAGCAGAGGGTCCCCAGGCATTTCCAGTTATGAAACCAGCGGTAGGATCAGGAAAGGCTGATGAGCACCATGTTTTTGCCTGGAAGGTTGTGCAAGATTTGCAGTTTAATGTTGGAAAATACAGTCTCATTTCCCCTCAAGTGATGAGGCTGATACGTGTCATTAATGCTGACTTATTAGCCCCCTATGACATTACGCACCTCGCTCAAATATTATTTGAACCTGTGCAAACTCAGTTGTTTGAGCGAAAGTGAGACTCAGATGGCCTCACGGGCAGAGAGAGACAATCTCAATCGAGTAGATGGCGACCCTCTAAAAGGTATAGGGGCACAAACCTTGATGGGTCAAGGGCCTTTCAGTAGTCCTGATTTGCAGGCCACCTGGCACCCAACTGTGTTGCAAGAAGCCCAGAAGTTGGGGATGGGTGCCCTGTTACAAGTTATGGAAATGTCAGCTCCATGACAGCGCTACATAGCTATAAGACAAGACCATGGGGAGACCCTTTTTAAGGTTTGTTGAACGGTTAGTGCAATCACTAGAAAAACAAGTGGAGGATGACGCCTTGCGTCAGAAAGCTTTGCATGCAATTAGCTAGAGATCAAGCTAACACCGATTGCCGAAAGGTCATTGATGCCTTGCCTGGTTCACCTGATATAGCTGACATGGTGGAGGCTTGTTCAAAAAATGGATCTATTGACTATTCCATGTCTGCCCTGGCAGCCATTTTACGTTCCCCATGGAAGTGTCACCTGTGTCATCAAGAAGGACATTTGAAAGCCCACTGCCCTCAGCGGAAAGTCAGAATGGGGGAAAAGGGAGTGGTGACTCTTACGAGTACATGTACTCGCTGTGGCAAACAGGATCATTTTGCAAAGCAATGTCACTCTCGGTACCATGCTGCAGGTCACCCCTTGACAGGAAATGGGAAGCAGAGCGCGATGGGGCACGTGGAGATACAAATGCCTCCACCTCAGGGAACGGCAGGGTTCCCTTGTGTGACTGACTCACAGGTAAAACTTCCAGGTCTGCCCACATGGATGTTTCCACAACCGACACAATCACGATCATAACTAAAGATGTCACTAAGGCCCCCTTAGATGCTTGGGGACCTATAGGGAATGGATTAAGTGGGACGTTCGAGCAGTACTCTAATGGGACTTATGGTTCACGTAGGAGTGATTGATGCTGACTATACAGGACAGATTTCTGCCATGGTTTCTACTATGTATCCTCCAGTCCAAATACCAAAAGGGACTCGAATAGCTCAACTTGTACCTTTTGTGAGTTGTGTTCCAAAAACAGAACTCCATGAATGGCAAGACAGAGGTTTCGGTTCTACTGGTACACCACAAGTTTTTGGTCTCAACCGATCTCTGCTCACCGACCACAAATGACCTGCCATCTGCATTACGCTCAAGGATCACCTCACAGCATTTCCTTGACTGGACTGCTGGACACCAGGGCTGATGTAACCATCATTGCACGTGCCGCCTGGCCCACTTCATGGCCAGTAGCTCCAGTAACCACTGGAGTTGTGGGATTGGGTGGAACTACTCAGAGTTACATTTCAAGTGATCCCATACTTATTGTGAACCCCGAGGGTCAATCAGCCACAGTTAGGCCATATATAACTGTGGTTCCCTTGACACTATGGGGACAGGACTGTCTTTCTCAGTGGGGGTGAAAATTACAATGGATTTTTAACAGGGGTCACTGCATTGCAGGGTGTTACACAACCCACTGTTACCTTATCTTGGCTCACAGACACTCCTGTGTGGGTTGACCAGTGGCCCCTTCCTAAAGAAAAGTTGCTGGCCCTGCAGCAACTTGTAAAAGAACAGCTGGATGCTGGTCATATTGAACCCTCTCTTAGCCTGTGGAATACCCCTGTTTTTGTCATTAAAAAGAAGTCAGGGAAAGGGCGTCTACTCCACGACCTTAGACAGGTCAATGCAGTCATGGCTCCTATGGGGGCGTTGCAACCAGGTCTTCCATCCCCTTCAGTGTTGCCTGTTGGTTGGCCCATTATTGTTATTGATCTGAAAGATTGGTTTTTACCATACCATTGGACCCCAAAGACAAAGAGAAATTTGCATTTACTGTTCCCTCGGTGAACCACACGGAACCAACCCAATGATTCCAGTGGAAAGTTCTTCACCAGGGGATGAAAAATTCCCCCACCATTTGTCAGTGGTTTGTTGCTCTGACACTGTCTCCAGTACATGAGAAATTTTTAAATTGTTATTGTTACCATTATATGGATGACATTTTGCTTACAGCAGCTGATAAGGAGCAACTGAGTGAACTTGAAAAAGAGACAAAGAAACAGCTACAGACATTTGGCCTAAAAATTGCTCCTGAAAAGGTACAGCGAGAACATCCTTGGAAGTATCTTGGAATGCAAGTTACCCAGAACACTGTTGCTCCCCAACCAATACAATTGGCTGTTGAAATTAAGACTCTCACTGACGTACAGAAATTAGTGGGATCTATAAATTGGATCTGACCTTATTTGGGGTTGACAAACACTCAATTGACACCTTTATTTGAGCTGCTCAAGCATTCCACTAATCCTCAAGAACCTAGACATTTGACAAAAGCAGCAACTCAAGCTCTCCGGCAGGTAGAACAAGCACTACACTCTAAGTTCATTTCTCGAATTGATCCTAGACAAGAAGTCCAGCTTTTTGTTTTAATAGACCACCTTGCTCCTTTTGGAGTTTTAGTCCAGTTGTGTGACCAATGACCTGACCCTTTACACATCTTGGAATGGCTGTTTTTGCCTTATAAGCCTCGCAAAACTATCCCTGGACTGTTTGAGCTGTTAGCTGACATAGTAATCAAAGCTAGAAAACACTGTGTAGAGTGTACAGGCACAGAACCTGCTCGTGTTGTTGTTCCAGTGTAATCCTGTTACTTAGAATGGTGTTTGGCCCATAAATATGAGCTACAAGCTGCTTTTGCTGGATTTAGTGACCAAGTTTCTTACCATTTACCTTCCCATCCATTGCTCAAATTTTTTAGAGAAGTACCAGTGGGACAAAAATTACTACACAGTTCTGTACCCTTAGATGGACTTACTGTCTTTACCGATGGCTCTGGAAAAACAGGGAAAGCTGCAGTTGTGTGGCAATCCACAGATGGATGGCAACAACGGGTTATTTCTCAGGAGGGATCTCCTCAGGTTGTGGAACTTTGAGCGGTAACCTTGGTTTTCCAATTGTTTCATGACCAACCGTTGAATGTTGTTACTGATTCTGCCTATGTAGCTAATTTATTGCAGCAATTTGATCATACCATATTATATTCTCGACCTTTTACTTCAGTTTTTCAGGTTTTGTTGGAACTCTGGAGAACTCCGTTGCAGAGAATTGTTCCTTATTTTATTTTCCATATATGTAGTCATAAGTCATTACCTATTGGCGGAGGAGCTCACGGAGAACAAACGCACCCAAACCAATATGGTTTAAGCAAATGTTCCACTTTATTTACATAATCTAGGCTCTTAAATACCCTCAGAGCCCTGCAGCTCGTGAACACCTTCAAACCATTGGTTAAATGTTGTAAATCATGAGGCAAGCATGTATCTCTAACCCCCTTATCATTGGGTACTGGCCACTGTGCATGCGACATGAAATCATTGTCTTTCTCCAAAAACTCTTCCTTATTATCTCAATAGTTTACATTCTTGCAGCCTGATATCAATGCCAGTACTTTTCCCACTACCTGCAAGCAGGTCTCTTGCTAAGACAGATTGAGGCCTATTAGTATGGTATTTTCATGTTGCTTTTTATTAGTTAAGCACCCCAACAATTACCTGGATTTTTTACTGAAGGAAATGCCAGGGTAGACGCCCTAGTTTCTGCTGCTGCCTTGGGACCGATTCCCAACACTCATCAACAAGCAGTGTTATCACATCAGTTTTTTCATCAAGGAGCGGAAGCACTCCGTCGTCAGTTTGGACTGACCCATTCTGTAGCTCACTCAGTTGTTTCCTCTTGTCCAGATTGTCACCATAGTCATACTCCTGTGTATTTTGGAACTAAACCCCGAAGTCTTAAAGCCTTGCAAATTTGGCAAACTGATGTTGCTGAGTTTGGTAATCTGAAATATGTTCACGTTTCAGTTGACACCTTTTCTCACGTGGTTGTGTCTACTGCACATACCGGTGAGAAAAGTTGAGATGTTGTGAAACATTTCCAATGCACCTTTGCTACATTTGGGGTACCGAACCAGGTAAAGACTGACAATGGCCCCTCCAACAGGTCCATGTCTTTCCTTTGCTGAGGACCCCAGAGCTGGATGCAGTACTCCAGGTGGAGTCTCACAAGAGCAGAATGGAGGGGCAGAATCACCTCCCTTGACCTACTGATCACACTTCTTTTGATGCAGCCCACTATACAATTGGCTTTCTGAGCTGCAAACATGCATTGCCGGGTGTCTCAGTTTAATGAGACTGAAGTGTTTTGCTAAGGAGGATGAGTTATGAGGAATTATTTTAAATTATTACCACACATTTTTACTCATAGAAGTATTTTAATTTCTAACTTTTGACTTTAGCATTAAATAACTGATCATGTACTACTTTAGCTTCTTTACTAGAAAACTGCAAGAGGATTATTATCCAAGGTATAATAATAATGAGAAGAAAACAAAAAAAATTTAAACCTTCATGTAATAATATAATAATAATAATAATAATGGCCAGTCTTCGCGAGCGAAGATCCGGGGAAGGTCTTTACACCTTCCAGCCTGCGCATTGGATTTTTTAGGTGAGACACAGTGTGCGCGGAACTGAGCCCACCCTTTAATCCTAAGGTTCATCTGCCGGGGCCAAGCGAGCTTGGACGGTGGCAGCGAGGTCCTTAGGACGTAGATGGGTTGCCTTTAAGGCTAACAAGCTCCACCTGCCTGGGAGTGGCCCTGACCGGGAATCGAACCCGGGCCTCGGCGGTGACAGCGCCACGCCCTTACCACTAGACCACCAGGGGCTCCTACCTTCATGTGTAATCCATGTAAATACTTCATTCTCCATCATAATTGAACCATTAGAGGCATTGTAAAACACTGTACCATGTGGTTATATATAAACTAGATAAAAATATTTGAGTTCATTATACAGACTTCATGATGTGTGTTTTGGTTCCAACCAGGACAGGGTTAATTTTTTTGCAGTAGCCAGGATAGGGCATGACTAGGACCCAGAGATTATTCTGTACCGCTTCACATCATTGCCGGAGGTGGGGAGAAGGTAGTCTCTTCTGGGGAGAAGGGGTTCCTTCTGGTCAGGGTAGAGTGGTTTCGGTTGGGTCAGGGTTCCGAGGAGAAAATTTTGCATATGAATCACTCTCTCTCTTTTTTACACTTTTGTTATTAATATTGTTACTGTTACTGTTTGCTTCCTTATCTTATTGTTGTTTCCAGTAAATTGTTCTTATCTCAACCTGTGATCTTTACTTTTTGTGCCTTCAGTTCTCCTCTTCAACCTGCCCCAGGGGATAGGGAGAGTGAGAAGTAGCGTGGTTTAGAGAGTCTCAGTGAGAGCACTAAATTGGGGAGTACCATTCCTAAACCATGACAATGTGTTATGCAAATATTCAGTGATAGTTTGGATTTAAGAGAAGCTCCATATGAAGGGTACATTATTCTCACAGATGTCTGTTTATTGGCATAAACCTCCTAGCTGTAAATTTAGAACTGCAAGAAGGATAAACCTTCCTTTCTACTGTACAACTCCATGGAACCTTGTGGTTTTGTTTCTTTGCTGAAAAAGAGTGTGTTGGGTTGACCCTGTCTGGCAGTTAAGCCCCCACCCAGTCACTCACTCATTCTCCCCCACACCAAGATGGAAGAGAAAATGAGAACAGCAAAAGGAAGAAAACATTATGGGTTGAGATAGAGACAGTTTAGTAAAGTGAAAGATAAGAAAGAAAAAACAAACAAGAAGGTTCCTTTGGGAACACCTCCAGTTTTATTGCTGAGCACAATGGTATAGGGTATGGGATATCCCTTTGGTCAGCTGAGGGTCAGCTCTCCCTGCTGTGTCCCTTCCCAAGATCTTGACCACCTCCAGCCTGCTCACTGGGGTAGCAGAGTGAGAAACAACCTCGATGCAAAATTTAACAATAGCTAAAACATCAGTGTGTTGCCTAAAGAGAGCATAGAGAAAAAGACTCCAGGCCAATTTAGTGTGCAAGATCAAACGAGCAGGTCCTTTAATCAGGTCTCAGGTCCAGGGGAATACACACGACGCGTGCCCCCCAGACAGTGGTTCTATGATTTTATAATATGGTCCGTCCAATCCCAGATTTATCCACCCTCCAGTTCTTCCCAGTTCTGCTCCCCGACAGGTCCCTTCGAGAATTAGGTCTGGGGGTGTTTGGGACCCCTTCTTCCTCATCTTCATCTTCTTCACAGCACATACATAGAGCTCCTTCAAAGTTCTGGGCTTGAAGGTTGTTGTGTCTGTGTGATATCTTCTGGTCCAGCCCTAGGGTGCAATGTTTTTAAACAGAGGTGTTTTTCTGCAATTCTACTTTGAAAAGAAGACTAAACAGGCTAATGGAATTTAGAGGGGTTGATATGAAATGGGGTAATAGGGTTGGGTATGTGTCTAAAGTGTAAGGAGTATAATGCAGCTACATTAAAATCTACATTTACTACACAACTACTTCTAAAATCTACAAAAGTTAAAAAATCCAAAAAGCTCTAAGGCATCTGTGTGTTATTTGCACAGGTCACAAACCTAAAATGCAGCACCATACTGACTGCTTGTCATAGGTTTACTTGTTCTAAAAAAAACCAAGCAGGGGAATTTTTCTTTCCCCTGCCTCACTGTAAAAGAAAAATGTTGAATGGGGGAGGGTGGTTTGCCTTGGGTGATTGATGGACACAAAAGAACTGACAAGGTCTGCATTCCAAGCTGATGGCCCTGCTAAGACTGTGGGGGGAGGGGGAAATCTCCATTGTCAGTTTCTTCTGCACCTGGCCCAACAGCGCCCCCTGCTGACCAGCACAAGAGCAACTGCAGGCTCTACTCCTCCAGTGATCCAACAGCACTCCCTGCTGACTGTGGTTAGAATTGCACCATTGATGTGTATCTTTGTGGTTGGCTTTGTGTGATTTTCATTTGAATGAATGTCATAGGTTTACTTGTTCTAAAAAACCAAGGGGGAATTTTTTTCCTTTCTCCTGCATCACTGTAAAAGAAAGATGTTGAACAAGGGAAGGGGAAGGTGTTTACCTAGGGTGGATGCCACACACAAAGGAACTAGTTAGCAGAACCACATTCCAGACTGAGCCCTCAGAAGACTGGGGGGGGCGAGGTGATGAGTTAGGTTGTTTTCCTCTCCTTGGGAAACGGCACTTGACTTTTGCCCTGACTCAGGGAGGGTGCATGTGTGGAAAGACTCCAAGTTGGTTTTGTTTTAGGCATGGTCAACTGGCTGCTTCTGACCCTCCTTCTCCTCCATTCTCTTGTGCCCCCTTCTGCTCCCAGCCCGGACTTCTTCAGGTTTCATCAAGGAGGGTGGCCCCCATGCAGTGAAGGTCAGAGCCCAACAGTGCCCCCTGGTGACCACCACCCAGTAGCTGCAGGCTATGCTCCTCCAGACATCCAACAGTGCCCCCTCCTGATCATAGTTAGAATTGGGTCAAAAGGTGGAAAGTACTGAACCCTTTCCTTTTTGAAGGGGACTTTTGGGTACAGGATTATTGTTTAGTTATTTTTGTGTTCTTTTGTTGTTCTGTCAATACACATATATCCTTTAATAAAGAGCTGTTTTTTTTTTTTCTCCATACTTCCTCAGTTGGAGCCTCTTAACTTTGGATTTACTATTGCTTAAAGGGGACCTTGGTCTTCCTCATAACTCATCCTCCTTAGTAAAACCCTTCAGTCTCATTAAACTGAGACAATGAATCAAGCTGTAATTAATTTATTTTCATCTTCATTTTCACTCAGATGGTCTTTTTGTAATTGGAAAACTTCATAAGCAAGAATGCTGTTTATAGTTTCAATTCACAAATGAAAATGTTTAATAACATGGAACATATTTCTTGTTCTTACAGTTAATAGGAAATTTGTAGAATCATAGAGTGGTTTGGGTTGGAAGGGACCTTAAAGATCATCTAGTTCCAACTCCCCTGCCATGGGAAAGGACAGTTTACACTAGACCAGGTTGCTCATAGCCCCATCCCATCTGGTCTTGCACACTTTGAGGGATGAGGCATTTACAACTTCTCTGGGCAACCTGTTCCAGTGCCTCACCATCCTCACAGTAAATAATTTCTTCCATATATCTAATCTCTTTTCTTTTAGTTTAACACTATTCTTACTTATCCTATAACTACATCCATGCCCTTGTGAAAAGTCCCTCTCCAGCTTTCCTGTAGTACCTTTAGGTACTGAAAGGCTGCAATTAGGTCACCCCAGAGCCTCCTCTTCTTCAGGCTGAACAACCCCAGCTCTCAAAGTCTGTCTTCATAGGAGACGTGCTCCATCCTTCTAATCCTCTTTGTGGTCCTCCTCTGGACACACTCTGACAGGGTGATGTCCCTCCTGTGTTTGGAATCCCAGAGGTGGAGTCTCACTAGGGTGGAGTAGAGTGGGAGAATCACCTCCTTCAGTCTGCTGGTCATGCTTCTTTTGATGCAACCCAGGATACAATTTGCTTTCTGGGTTGCAAGCACACAATGTTGGCTCATGTCCAGCCTCTCAGCCACCAGCACCCCCAAGACCTTCTTGACAGGGCTGTTCTCAATCCCTTCATTCATCAGCCTATATTGATACTGGGGGTTGCCCTGACCCGGGTGCAGCATCTTGCACTTGGCCTTGTAAAAATCATGAGATTCCCACAGACCAATTTCTTGAGCTTGTCCAGGTTCCTCTGGATGGCATCCTGCATGTCAACTGCACCACTCAGCTTAGTGTCATCTGCAGACTTGCTGAGGGTGCACTCAGCACCTTTGTCTATGTCATTGATTATTGGTGATGCATAAATGAGGTTGCACACACAGAGTTTGATCTGGGGATTCCACAAGACCTTTCTCCATATCCCCTTTTATTAGGTTTTTCGTAAACAGCACCTGGTGTTGCCATTCAGTTGATTAGGATTCCCAGAATTTTTGCCAACACAATGTTTTGACTTTACACAATCATTCTGTTTTCAGTCACATACCATGCATACTTTCAAGTAGTTTTCCACTTAAGAACATGCATCCTTTGTCAAAACATCAGAGAACATCTTTTTTCCTCAAGGTCAAGGTGCTCCCCTTCTGGTCCTAATCAACTGGACAGCTGGTGCAACTGGTTCAGCTTGTTCCCACAATCAATGAAAACACTGAATAGCACTGGTAGCAATAAGGACCACCGAGGGACACCACTTTTCAGTGATGTCCATCAGGACATTTAGTTGTTGTGACCATCCACCCAATTCCTCATCCACCAAACAGTCCACCCATCAAATCCATATGTCTCCAATTTACAGAGAAGGATGTTGTGGGACACCATGTCAAAGGCCTTACAGAAGTCCAGATAAATGGCATCTGTAGCCCTTCTCTTGTCCACTGATGTTGTCACTCCATCATAGAAGGCCACGCGCTTGTAGCAAGCGTGGGTAGAGCTCCTCTCAAATCTTTGTTTGCGAAGCCTAGCCATAATAGAAGACCACTAGGTTTGTCAGACAGGACTTGCCCTTGGTGAAGCCATGCTGATTGTCTCAAATCACCTCCCTCTTCTCCATGTGTCTTAGCATAGGTTCTAGGAGGATCTGTTCCATGATCTTCCCAGACACAGAGGTGAGGCTGACAAGTCAGTAGTTCCCAGGGTCCTCCTTTCTACCCTTTTAAAAGATGGGTGCAATATTTCTCTTTTTCCAATCACCTGGAACTTCCCCTGACTACTATGACTTGGAGTGGTTTGTCAACTACATCAACCAATTCCCTCAGGACTCTGGGAGGCATCTCATCAGGTCCCATAGACTTATGCACATTCAGGTTCCTCAGGTGGTCACAAACCTTATCTTCACTCACAGTGGGAAGCACTTTGGTCCTCCAGTCCTCATCTTGTGGTCCACCTACTTGAGAGTTGTGGAAAGAGAAGTTGCCAGTGAAGACTGAGGCAAAAAGGTTGTTGAGTACCTGAGTCTTGTCCTTGTTCATTGTTACCAGTTTTCCAGACTTGCTTATCAGGGGAGGTACACTTACTTTTACCTTTCTTTTCTGGTTGACATACATGTAGAACCCTTTTCGTTATTTTTTTCATCCTTTTCCAAGTTCAGCTCCATCCATACCTTGGCCTTCTGTATTGGGTCTGGCTGAGCTGGAGTTCATTTCCCCACAGTAGCCCTTGCAGTGCTATGCTTTGCATTGGTAGCTAGAAGGGTGTTAATAACGCACCGGTGTTTTTGCTACTGCTGAGCACAGCATCAGCACTGTAACATTCCTTCCTCAATCAAGGGCAAGACCCTGGGAGGGGACCCAAGTAGGCCAGCTGACCCAAACTAACCAAAGGTATATTCCATACCATATGACATCAGCTCAGATATAAAAGCTAAGGCAAGGAGCAGAAAGGCAGGCATTCATTGTCTCCGATGGTTGCCTGCTGAGAAACTGTCACGAGTGTTGAAGCCCTGCTTCTCAGAAGTGGCCGTCTGTCGCTGCTCCTGGGAAGTAGAGAATGAACCCTGCTATCTTTCGCTTCTGCGCGCACTTGCTTTGTTTTACTTTTTGCTTTAAATAAACTGCCTTATCCCAACCCACGAGTTGGGGGTTTTCTCCACCTTACTCTCTCTCCTGTCTGGTTGGGAAGGGGAGTGATAGAGCGGCTGG
Organism: Myiozetetes cayanensis; assembly: GCF_022539395.1. Classification (NCBI taxonomy): domain Eukaryota; kingdom Metazoa; phylum Chordata; class Aves; order Passeriformes; family Tyrannidae; genus Myiozetetes; species Myiozetetes cayanensis. The sequence continues at coordinate 52,238 of NW_026087416.1, read as the reverse complement.
GTGGGTACCTGGTGTCCAACCAAAGTCAACCCACCACACCTTCCTCACCCCATCCCTACACAACCAGGTAGTGTCCCTATATTCTTCCCAGGATACCTGTCCCTGTTTCCACTGCCTGTGCATTTGCTTCTTGCCCTTTAGTTTGATCAGCAGATCTCAACTCAGCCATGCTGGTCTCTTGCCTTCCTTGCCCAATTTCTTGCTCCTGGAGATTGCTAGCTCTTGTACTCTATGGAAGATGTCCTTAGATGAAACAGGAAGGGTTAATCGAAACACTTTTACTGTAAACCCACAAGAGCCCCCCTTACCCCCTGTATTTCGTTTACTGTAAGCTGTACTTTTACAAGAAGGCTATGTTCTGTATTAAGAGCATTAGACCTTAAAGGAACCACAACAAACACTAGACAAAGAACTCAACACACATAAATCTCATCCAGAGGAGCCAAGGTAGACATTTGAATAGGTAAAGTAGGCCTAGAGCCAAAGGTCTCTTCAAGCCTGGACAATCAGGACACGAGAACAATGGATAGAACAAAAGGTCACGGATGTCACCCAAGGAAGATGAGTAAAATGCAGACCCCAGGATGAAGGCAGGCAGGAACTCCCACCATAATATTCCTCAAAATAGAGACCACGCCTCAATCTCCACCCCGACTCCACCTGCTATGAATATTGTAATCTAATGATGCAATAATATGAATATATATGTGATTATGTTGTAATCATGATTAGAAACTGTATAAATTGCTTGTTTTTACTGAACCACTTCGGAGCTTTTTTGTCCAGCTTGAGCTGGAAGCTACCCCGGCGTCGTTAATCATTCAATAAATACCTGCTGTTTATAGGCTCAAAATTCTACCTGTAAGCAGTTTTTTTTTAAAGCTGCCTTTTTTTTGGGCATCAATTTGGTGACCCCAGATGGGACAATTATCCCTCGGCTGTGGAATCCATCGAAGGTCAGGACCCCTTTCCAATGTGCGCTCAAGGTAAGCTTTTACCTATAAAAGGGGGGGTCTCCTGTCTTCGTTGGCTTCTCGCAGGAGTGGATAAAGTTCCCATAATCAAAAGGTATTTATTCTGGTTTTTAACTTGCATGCACTGGTGTCTGTAATAAGGTGTTCTATCACATGGGCAGGACGCTGCTGTTATCATGTAGAACACGCCATAAGAAGGACACTTCTTTGGTCTGTAGTCGTATTTAGCTAAACACTTGGCTGAATATCTGTTTGGGAGAACTGAGGAATCGGTCTCCTTCTGTTTGGGAGAACTGAGGAATAGGTCTCCTTCTGTTTGGGAGACTACCCCCATAGTTTCCTTCTGGTTTCTGGTTTAAATAAGGCCTTCTGGTTTCTGGTTTAAATAAGGTCTTCTGGTTTAAATAAGGTTTTCTGGTTTCTGGTTTAGATAAGGATTCTGGGCCTGGAACGTGTCATATTGTCTTGTCTTATATGTAGTTATTGTGCTGAGTTTATTTAGTATTACACTGTTTGCTATATGTAGTTTGTTTGTACCAGTGTGTGTGTTAGCTGCAACAAAAAAACGAGTTCTGGCATAAAGAGTTTTTTTTTTTAGGTTTGAGTTATTATATGGAGGGTAGTTTTGAACAATTGACAAACCACCCTATGAACTGGGGTTTGGGGCACTGTTATTGTATTAATAGTTTTGTGTGTGTTTATTGTCATTTTGTGTTGTCTTATTATTATGATCTACCTACTCTGTCCTGCTCCTTTGTCACTGTCAGCAGTTTCTCAGGGGGTCCTATTGACTAACTCCTTGAAATGATGGAACTTTTCTTTCCTGAAGTTGATGGACCTAACTTTACTCCTCACCTGACCCAAAATTTAGATTTCACCTATGAACTCATCAACTAAGTAATAATTCCTTTTTGAAATGTGTCATTAAATATTTAATAATATTATTGCCTGCTCTACAGAACTGGTACAGATTTTCTTCTAGTTTTTCAGTCTGGATATTGTGCACTACTAAGTTAAGTACCTTATAAAAATCTATCCTTTTCATTTTACTGGGAAGTGTAAAATGTTTTAGTTGATAAAACCTACTTTTATAAAAAATTCTTCTTTGTTTTATTATTTTTATTTCCTTTAAACCTGTGTCCCAGTTTAAATGAGACAAGGGTCTTTTGCTGAGGATGGATTAGGAGGAAAAGACCCAAACGTTTCTTTCCAAGCAATTATAAATCCAAAATTAAGAGGCTTCAATTGAAGGAAAACAAATTATGGAAAAGGGAAAAATAACAGCCCTTTATTAAAGATATGTGTGTATTAACAGGAACACAGAAAAAAACCCAAGCAAAATAACTAAGCAATACTCCTATACCCACCAATAATCCCCTTTAAGAACAAAACTGATAAATCGGCAAGAAGAAAATCAAACACTTCAATTTTTAATTTTTTTTTTTTGCACCCTTTGATGCAGTTCCAACCAGAGTCAGCAGGGGGCACCGTTGGGTCACTGGAGATGCAAAATTTGTAATGTCCTGTATCATTCACCAGGTGGCGCTGTTGGATCACTGAAGGTGCAAAAACTTGTAGTGTCCTATTGTAGTCACCAGGTGGCGCTGTTCGATCACTGGAGGAAGCAGAACTTGTAATGTCCAGTGCCCATCACCAGGCGGCGCTATGGAATCCCTAGTCACCGCCCCGTGGGATGGGGAAAAAAAAAAAACCAAAACAGTACTCTCCAGGTACAAACCAAAAACCAAAAAAAACTCGGTTCCCCTTCCCTTCCCACACTGGGGAAGGAGAGAGAGAGAGGGACTGGGGGGGGAAGGGGGAAGGAAAAGAAAAAAAACAGCAATAAAACAGAAAGTTCTCCCAATGGAAGAAAACTCACGAACTTCAGTTGATTAGGATTAGTGTTAAGCAGGGCCTGCAGCCAGCAACAGCTGAGAAGAGAACAGCAACAAACTCCACTCCAACAGGAAGAAAAGAAGCAAACTAGGCAGCTCTGCAGCTTACAGCAGGTCCTTGCCTCACTGGCCCACACACCAGCCACGCCTCTCTTCCCCACCTCCTTCCAGCCCCACACACCAGCTCCCCCTCAACTCTTCCCCCTTCGTTGTCAAGGAGACTAATCTCTCGGCTATTACTGGGCCAGGCTGATTCTTTTGTTCACCTAATGGGCAATATACAGAGCACACACACACACATGGCAGGGGGAAGGGGAAGAAAAAATTCTTTGCTAAAATCAGAACTATGACAACCTGTATCAGTCAAGTCTCTAAAAACTTTTCTGTTTATTTGGAATTGATGTCAGGTAAACTGTAACCTCAAATATTCTATTTCTCCTTCTCAAATAATGAACTTTTTCCATTAGCATCATTTAAGTTTGTACATACAGTCTAAGATTTGTTTAAAAAATCATGTTTGCAAACTGGAGTCCTCCTCCCTTAACTTTTTGAGGAATCTTGCCAAAATAGCTATTCAGGCATTCTTATTTAAAATGTTTGTCTCCAGTAGTGTGATGGAATGACACACGGACCTCTGGCTTGATGGACAGAAATAACTTTATTGCTAATGATCCAGGGTTTTTATATCATTCACTTTCAACTGGGAGTGGTTAAGCAAATCAAGGCAGAACACAGCTGCAAGCCACACATCAACCACACTCACAGGCCAGCCAACCACACAGACACCACACACACACACCTTGGAGTTTCAAGTTACCCTTATTCACCCCCGCATGGTAAATTGCAAACTGAGAGCTCTGCTCTGTTCCCTGGACAGTAAATCAAGGCTTTAGATAAAACAATACTAGGTCATCTAGAAATTTCCCAGGCCTTTCTGATTTTCTTCTTTCTTGTTCTCACGCTGGTTTGCTACATCTCCCCCCTTTCTGTAGTTAGCACAACGGAGGAAGACAGCTATTGCTCAGCGCTTGATGATTCTGGCTCAATGATAAATTCAATATAGTCACTGCAAAACTTAGCAAAAATTTCTACAATTCACACCACAACTTATTTCTAGTTTACAAGGCATGTTGTCTATCGTCTAACCACATGATAGCAGATTCTAAGGTGTCTAAACAAACCATAAGGGCTTAATCAACTTTGCTTAAATTTATAGATCTTGCAAGATGTTTTCAGAGGAAGTGCAATCTATACAGATTTTTGTTAATAAGATGACTGCCATAGAGGCAGTAACTAAAATGATTACTTCTGATACCATACAGAATAACTAAACAATACAGACCTCAGATGCAGAAAAGATCAAGGCCAAATGAGCTAAAAAGATGTTGCCAGGGATTTATACTGCACCCACTATTGTCATGATACTTTATACTTGCTCATCTAGGTGTTCAAGTCAACCCCAGGTAATGCTGGTGTCACTGGTCATCTGTTCTCTCTTCCTGGCTCTGTTGTTCTGGAAGTGGATTCTTCAGTTCGTCATTCCAGCTCTTGATAAGACCGTATATATTTAGCTGGCGACCACCTAGTGTGGTGGTTGTCCCCCAGCTGGCCTGGGGGATTCGGGAAGAGTTAAAGCTAAGTAGGAACCTTTGTTCAGGGGACAGTTACGCATGGACCCGGAAATTGTAACAATATGGTTTTCCAGTAAAATGTGCTGAGCACAGCAAAATGTGTTTTGTGACATGCGCAGTAAGCAGAATTATATAACACCATTAGTGGCCAATGGAAGAATATTTATGTATGTGAGAACCAGTGGAGAGTTGACATATGTAGCCTAAAAAGTGTATAAAAGTAGCAGACATTGTGCAATAAAGTGTTCCAGCCTCTGGATCCATAAGGGTTTTGTGTCGTGTCCCGCGTCAACCCGCGACATCTGGCGACCCGCCGACGCAATCAACGGAGGAAGAGCGAAGAGAAGAAGCAGTGAAAAGATCTGGACTTTGCCATCGAGCGAGCCCTGACTGGCGATCTGCAGAAGACGAAACAGAGACGCAGCACAGCAGACCCGGGGCTTGGGGCCCTCGCTGTTTGCTACTGCCTCTGCTTTTGCTGCGGTGTCTGCCCCCACCCTGCTTTCGCCAGCCAAGCCGAGTTGAGGAATCTGAGTTGAGCTACGCCTGCTGGCCCGTTGCTAGGTAACAACGATTGCTGAGTAACAGAGTTGTGGCTGGGGTTTTTTAACCCCTGCAGCTGCGAACTTTAGTTGTTATATTGCCATACTACTGTTTTGCTATTCTGCCTTTGTTGCTGCTTAATTTTCTCTTCGCTAAACTGCCTTACAGTGTAAAGTAATTTCTGTAAGTCAGTCCTCTAACTTGGTCAAGTAAATAGTTACACGTCCCGAACGAGGACGGAGAAAGACAGCTTCGAGATAGCTGTTGGAGGCGGGAAAACTCCGGTATAGCTACTAAGAACAACAGGGGAGTCGTTCATAGGCCGGCCAAAAATATTTTTGAGACACCTGTTTAAAAAACAGGTGTCACCTGTTTAAAAAACAGGTGAGCCACCGGAGCATAAATGGGTTCCCTGTTGTCCAAAGAGGATGAATCTATCATCCAAATGTGGCAAATGCTGCTGGAAGAACATGGGATTAAGATGAGTGCCTTGTTCCTACAAAAAATGTTGAAGTGGAGCAAAGACCAGGGTTTTCAGGCAACGTCTGAGGTTGCCTTTAGTGAATCTGTGTGGGATGATTTAGGCCATCAGCTATTTGAAGCATCCACACACGGAGATGAGAAAGCAGTAGAATTACTAACTACATGGCGTGTGTTAAGAGAAACACTGCAAGAACATAAAAAATCAGGAGGTTCTGGGACAGTGTCGGTTGCTGTCCCTAGAGAAGCTTCTACAGGAGTTTCCACAGAAACTCCTAGGGAGACCTCTGGGAATGCTCAGGGGGAAAGTTCTGGGAACTCTGTAACTCCTGATATCACAAATCCTCCCCCTGTAAATCCTGCTGCTGCCAGCTCTCCTGCTGTGACTCCCTCGACCCCTCCGCTCGAACCTTGTGAGAGCGAAACTCCCTTAGTTTCGCCTCTTCCCCCTTCTAAGGGCGGGATGGCGAAACTTTCAAAAGGAAAAGAGTTTTGTTCAGCAAAACGGGGGTTGTTATGGGACGATTCAGATGACATATACAGACCTAGATCCCCTGCGGTCAAGGGTAGGTCCTATAAATCTCCGCAAGAATTGGCAAAAACTTCTCCTGCAAAAATCAGCAAGGCCAAAGGTAAGAAGGCTCATAAACACCTCCCAGAGCCTTCTGATCCTCTTATGTATCCTCCTCTGCCATCAGAATCTGATAGCCATTCTGATGAAAGTGAGGAGGAGACATCTGAGGAGGACGCTCTGGTGCCTGTACAATCACAAAAGGCACAAAGCAGTATCGTCCGTCATAAACCTTCTCGAAAATGGAAGCTGCCCCCTGCACAAGTTACCCTCCGGCCCCGTGATCCTTTAACATTCTGACAAAAGGTCAAAACTCGGGCGATGCAAGAGGAAAATTGGAAGTTAACAGATCAGATTGATGCCCCGTGGGAGGGTGCTTCTCATCAGGTAGCCTGCTTACCAAGTGGGGAGGCTGGGGCTTTCCGGGTGGTGAGGGGGGAATCCAGCTAGTGGACAGCCTGATGAGCACCCCCCGTTTTCATGAAAAGTGATTCAGGAGTTACAGAAAACAGCAGTGCAGTATGGGTCCAACTTGGCCCCTACTATGCGTATGCTTAGGCTATTTGCTATGGAGGAAATGACCCCATATGATATACAGATGCTTGCCCAGATTCTATTTCCCCCGGTGCAATTCTCAGTATTCCAGTCAGTCTGATTTAAAAGGGTTGCAGCACAGGGATTAAGAAATTTGCAATGGCCTCAAGATGACCCCCGATATGGAAATGGTGGTGATGTCCTTACTGGCACAGGACAGTTTTCTAACCCTCAACATCAGGCACGATGGCCTCCTTTAGTATTAGAGCAAGTTAAAGCTGTAGGCATGGAGGCAATTTTTCGTACTGCTGAGCTGTCAGCTCCTAAGCCCAGATATGCCTCTATTAGGTAAGGTGCTAATGAGCCATATTTACCTTTTGTTGAGAGACTGCTGGCTTCTGTGGAGAAGTAGGTTTATGATGCTAATCTACATGATGCCCTGGTGAAACAGTTAGCAAGAGACAATGCCAATGCAGACTGTCGGAAGAGCCTTCATGCTTTACCAGATGATTCCTCACTTGATGATATGATTCAAGCATGTTCAAAAGTAGACTCAGTGGACTACCAGATGGCTGCATTGGTTAAGGCTATGGCTGCGGTTAGTACCACGGGCCATCACTGTGTCTCTTGCGGTAAAAAGGGCTCCCGGAAATCAAAAAAGAATTCACCCACACAGTCAGCAATAACAACTTGCCTTAGATGTGGGAAAGCAGGGCATTTTGCTAAGAACTGTTGGTCAACTCATCACGCTGATGGACATGTGCTGTCGGGAAACGGGAAGATGAGCGCGAGGCGGCACGCTCTGACACAAGTACCTGCTCCGATCGATCAGCTAACCCAGCACTTCCAGAGACCACAGGCCTATGCGACCGATTGTCAGGAGAGACGAGGGGAGCAGCTGGGATGGATGTATCCACAGCCTCAACAGTAACCATTTCCATGATGGGAGTTCATAAAGTCCCTCTGGACGCTTGGGGACCTATTGGGAGGGGCTTAAGTGCTTTGCTAATTGGTAGGTCGAGTGCTACCATCCAGGGGATCATAGTGCATGTTGGAGTAATCGATGCTGATTACACCGGACAGATATGTGCCATGGTATCAACACCCACCCCACCTCTTTGTATTGAAAAGGGAACGTGCATTGCTCAACTTATACCCTTTATGAGCTGTGTTCCTAGGACAAAAGATGTCACCCGAGGCACAGGAGGATTTGGATCCACTGGAGTTCCTCAAGTCCATTGGACAACGACTGTGAAGGACCGTCGGCCTCAAATGACCTGCGTGCTGAGTATGGCACACGCGTCTCCTGCTACAGCAAAGATATCTGGGTTGTTGGACACTGGTGCGGACATTACCATCATTTCGCTAAAGGACTGACCTGCTTCTTGATCCTTGGTCCCGGCCTCTCAGGCTGTTATAGGTCTGGGAGGTACTTCTACCGGGTCTCTCGTGGCTAAACCAGTACTCATCACCAACCCAGAGGGCCAAGCTGCCACCCTCTGGCCATATGTGGTCGCAGCACCTTTGAACTTGTGGGGACGGGACTGCCTTTCTCAGTGGGAAGTCCGTATCACTACGGATTTTCCCTAGGGGTCACTGTGATGCAGTGATGGCCTATCGTTATCATTGACTTGAAAGACTGCTTCTTTACCATTCCCCTACATGCAGACGATAAGGAAAAGTTTGCATTTACTGTTCCTTCGGTAAACCATGCTGAGCCTTCCAAACGGTATCACTGGAAGTTTTTGCCACAGGGCATGAAAAATTCACCCACTATTTGTCAATGGTTTGTTGCCCAGACCTTGAGCCCTGTTAGAGAGAACTATCCGGAAGGGTATTACTACCATTATATGGATGATATCCTTCTAGTGGCTCCTTCCAGTGAGATGCTGTCTGCCATGGAGTCCAACACCCATGCTTCTCTGAAACATTATGGTTTGATTGTGGCTCCTGAGAAAGTACAGCGTGCTCAGCCATGGTTTTACCTTGGCATGAAGGTACTCGAACGTACCATTCAGCCACAGGCCCTCAAACTGGAAACAAAGATTACGACTCTAAATGGTGTCCAAAAATTGGCAGGGACTATAAATTGGTTGTGTCCCTACCTTGGCCTGACTCCATCCCAAATTCAGCCTTTACTTGATCTTCTTAAAGGCGATTCTGACCTTCGAACTCCTCGGAAATTGACCCCCCAAGTAAAGCAAGTTATTGCTTTGGTGGAACAGTGCATGCAAACTAAACACTTATGGAGAATTGCCACTGATGTTGCAATTCACGTGTATATTCTTATCGAAAGCATGGTTCCTTTTGCCATGATTGTGCAATGGAACCCTGCCTGGCAAGATCCCCTGCATGTGCTAGAATGCCTTTTCCTGTTGTCCTGTTGGTGCACTCCAAGAAAACAGCTCCCGGTTTGTTTGAGCTTCTGGTACAGCTAATTGATGGTACTATTAAGTACCGGAGCCCCTGGCGGTCTAGTGGTTAAGGGCGCGGCGCTGTCACCGCCGAGACCCGGGTTTGATTCCCGGTCAGGGACACTCCCAGGCTGATGGAGCTCGTTAGCCCTTAAAGGCAACCCATCTACGTCCTGAGGACCTCGCTGCCACCGTCCAAGCTCGCTTGGCCCCGGCAGATGAACCTTAGGATTAAAGGGTGGGCTCAGTTCCACGCACACTGTGTCTCACCTAAAAAATCCAATGAGCAGGTTGGAAGGTGTAAAGACCTTCCCTGGATCTTCGCTCGCGAAGACTGGCCATTACAATTACAAAAATTAAGTACCATTTCCCCTCCCACCCCCTGTGCAAATTGCATGAACAAGTTTCGTTAAGTCAGAAGCTGCTTTCTTGCACAACGCTTGTGCCTGGACCCACTGTATTTACTGATGGGTCTGGAAAGACAAACAAGGCAGCTGTGACTTGGTATGATTGTCACAGTTGGTAACACATTGTCGAACTCCAGGAAGGTTCACCCCAGGTCGTCGAATTATGTGCAGTTACTATTGCGTTTCAGCCCCCTCAATATAGTCACTGATTCTGCATACGTGGCTGGTTTAGTTCGATGCCTGTATAAAGCGGTCCTTCGAGAGGTTTCAAATGCCCTTTTGTTTGGGGTCCTTTGTCTGTTGTGGGAAACGATTTAAAAACGTACTAATTCTTATTATATCTTACATGTGTGCAGTCATACCACTTTGCCAGGTTTCATCGCTACGGGGAATGCCCGTGCAGATCGCCTTGTTTCACCAGCCGCTTTGGGTCCAGTGCCCGATCTTCATCAACAGGCGATCACTTCGCATCACTTTCTTCACCAAAGCCGGCGTGCCTTGGAACGGCAGTTTCATTTGACATCTGCTGAAGCTCATTCCATTATTGCTGCATGCCCTGACTGTCAAGATCAATAGGTACCTGCCTTTTATGGCACTAACCCGAGAGGGCTGCAAGCTTTACAGATCTGGGAAAGTGATGTGACCCACATTGCGGAATTTTACCGTTTGAAATGCGTACATGTATCTGTGGATACCTTCTCCTCTGTTATAGTCGCTACTGCCCATGCAGGTGAAACTGCCCGGGATGTCATTCGCCATTGGTTGCGGGCCTTTTCTACGTGTGGAGTGCCACACCAAATTAAGACTGATAATGGCCCTGCTTATCTCTCTTCCCGGGGTGCAATCTTTTCTCCGAATGTGGGGAATTTCTCACGTCACTGGTATTCCTCACTCTCCCCAGGGTCAAGGTATTGTGGAACGAACACATGGTATCCTTAAGCGTCAATTACAAAAACAGAAGGCGGGAATGTCTGGGGAAACCCCCGAAGCTCGCCTCACTAAGGCTACCTATGTGCTCAATTTTGTTAACATCGCGGAGGGTCAGCAGGATCCACCCATGGTCCGGCATTTTGGCTCCTTACAAAAGTCCACGCCTGTCTCCCCTGGGGTGAAAGTCAGGGTAAAAGGATTTGCACACAGGGCAGTGGTCTCAACCGTGTGAACTATTGACTTGGGGAAGAGGGTATGCTTGTGTTTCCACAGATGAAGGACCATGCTGGGTACCTGCTCGCTGTGTCCGCCCTGTATTGGATGAACCACGCCCACAAGTTGCATGAAGTCCATCTATGGCCACACCTGACAACTGAATGCTACTGCCATGGACTAATAACAAATGCACTGTCTGGGCTGTAACTCTTGCCTGTTCATTTAGTTGTTTTTGTATTATCGATATTGCCGTGGTTTGTGTCTCCCTTGCAAGGGGCCCTGCAATGGATGACACTTGTTGGCGGTTTCTTTAATACAAAAACAGGGGGAATTGTGGTGGTTCTCCCCCAGCTGGCCTGGGGGATTCGGGAAGAGTTAAAGCTAAGTAGGAACCTTTGTTCAGGGGACAGTTACGCACGGACCTGGAAATTGTAACAATATGGTTTTCCGGTAAAATGTGCTGAGCACAGTAAAATGTGTTTCGTGACATGCGCAGTAAGCAGAGTTATATAACACCGTTAGTGGCCAATGGAAGAATACTTATGTATGTGAGAACCAGTGGAGAGTTGACATGTGTAGCCTAAAAAGTGTATAAAAGTAGTAGACATTGTGCAATAAAGTGTTCCAGCCTCTGGATCCATAAGGGTTTTGTGTCGTGTCCCGCCTCGACCCGCGACAACCTAGGTCCTGCAGGAAGAAGAACACACGCATACCCTCTTCCCTAAGTTATTAACTCAACAGGTCCTTCCCACTGATGTGTCTCAGGATCTTTATACTAGACCTTTGGTTTAGATGCTGAAGAGGGTTTTGCTGAAAAATATCTCTGTACTGCACTAGTTGGAGAGATATCATCCTGCATATACAAAAAATTTAAAACATACAGGGCTTTTTGTACTCGATCATGCACTGAGGTTAGGGTATTCCCCCTTTTTTGTTTTTCCAGCATTGTTTTCAGAGTGTGATGCGTATGTTCCACAATAGCTTGGCCCATGGGAACATGAGGGATACCAGTAACGAGTGACTCCCTGTCCTGGTCGAGGCGGGACAGAAGACACAAACCCTCATGGAACCAGAAACTGGAACCCTTTATTGCACGCCACTTCAGATTTTATACACTTTTTAGGCTACACATGTTAACTCTTTATTAGTCTCCAAGTTACATAAATAACCTTCTATTGGTCACTAATACCATTATATAATTCTGCTAACCGTGCATGTCAGCCAACTATGACTCAGCTTATTTTACTGGAAAACCATATTGTTACATCTTCCGGGTCTGTGCATACTTTCTGCCTTGTGCAAAAGTTCCTACTTAGTTTTAACTCTTCCAGGATCCCCCAGGCCAGTTGGGGGAAACCCACCACAACTCCCCAGTCTTGCAAAAAACGCAGTGTTGAAGCAGCAGCGTAGGCAGATCCATTGTCTGTTTTGATGGATTTTGGCACACCCATGACTGCAAAAGCAGTGAGCCAGTGGCTTCGAGTGTCTTTAGCCTTTTCACCTGTTCTAGCAGATGCATGAATGTAACCAGAAAAAGTTTCAGCTGTAACATGTAAGTATTTAAGGGTCCCAAAGGAGGGCACATGTGTAACATCAGTTTGCCACAGTTCATTGCTTGAAAGACCTCAGGGATTACCTCCTCCTGATGTGGGTAATGAGACAAATACCTGACAATCAGGGTATGCACAAATGATATCCCGTGCCCACGTTCTTGTTAAACAAAAAGATTTCTGTAAAGACAAGGCGTTTTGATGATAAAAGGAATGAGATGGACATGCCTGTTCAAAAAGATTCGGTACCACAGCTGGCATGGTTAACCTATTTGCCACTGAATTACCCTCTACAATTGGTCCTGACAAGTTGGTATGAGAACAAATATGACAAGCAAAATAAGCATGGTGATGAAAAATGTACCAAATGAGACATCATTTCTCTGATAAAAGACTCTCCAATTGGAGCTATGATACCTACAACATATTGAGAGTCAGAAACAATATTTAAAGCTTGGTCACTGAATAACTCAAATACCTTTATAGCCGCAGAAAGCTTGACAACCTGTGTTGATGCAGAAATCATAATTACTGCTGACTGACAAGTAGAGTGATTATCAGGCTTCCATACCACAGCACCTTTTCCAGTTTTACCTGAACCGTCAATAAAAGCAGTGATGGCATTAGCTATTGGAGTTCTGGAACAGAGATCTTGTGGCTGAAAAGGTAATTTGGATAATGACTATAGAAACCTGTGTATCAGCAAAGATGATTTCTCCTAAAAAGTCAGCAAAGGCAGTCTGCAAAGATAAAGATTGCAAAAGTAAACCATGAAAAACATCTTTCTTGAAAGGCAGATAAATTACATCTGGATTCAAGCCAACCAGAACCGGGCATTGCTGGTGGGCTTTGCGTACCAAAGAAGTTAGCATATCCACAGTTGTAGTTAATGTTTTAGGAAATACATGTGACAAAAAACTCCACTCTAAAATTATGACTTGTTGATCTTCTGTAATCCATTGTCCTACTAGAGCATAAAATTGAAAAGAACTATAAATTATGAATAAAGCAGAAGGGAGATTCAGTCACCAACGGCCTGCAAAGGCCATATGAATTTTTCAGATGACCAGTTGCAGAGCTTGCTGGTTTGTTTCAGTGAATTGACAAGGAGATGATAAATCAAGGTCACCCTTCAGCAGATCAAAAAGAGGGGATAATTCTTTTGTAGTAATACCAAGCATTGGCCCAATCCAGTTAATGGTCCCTAGCAATTTCTGTAAATCATTGAGTGTTTTGACATTAGCGTGCAATTTTATAAAAGAGAGAAATACTGTAGTTTCAAAAACTCTCCAGCACGAATACTTTTTCAGGTGCAATTTGTAAGCCATAAATTCGCAGGTATTGTTGCACCACTGTAAAAATTTGCTCAGCTGTCACTGAATTGGCTGTTGCTATTAAGATATCATCCAAGTAGTGATATATGTGAGCTTTCAGGAACTACTGTCTTGCTGGTTATAACGCAGAATCAACAACTAACTGGCAAATTATAGGGTTATTCATCATCCCTTGAGGCAAAACAACCCATTCATATCATTGCATAGGAGCGCTGTAATTAATTCTATGAACAGAAAAAGCAAATCTTTCACTATCTTTCTCATGTAAAAGGATGGTAAAAAAACAATCCTCCAGGTCCAGAACAACAACGTCCCAGGAGTCAGCGATAAGGGTTGGATTAGGAATTTCGGGCTGCAATGCTCCCATAGATTAAAGGACAGCATTTACTGCTCTCAAATCTTGCAAAAATTTCCATTTTTGTGACTTTTTTGGGATTACAAATATAGGTGTGTTCCATGGACTGATAGATGGAACAATATGTCCTGTTTCTAATTGCTCTTGTACTAATTTCTGTGCCCATTCTAGCTGCTATGATTTCAAAGGCCACTGGTCCACCCAAACTGGAGTGTCTGTTTTCCAGGCTAATTTGAACAGCAGTTGTTGCACAGTGGCCTCTGAGAAAAATCCTGCTTTGAATCCACTTGCGTGATTAGCTGTAAATTCCACTGTTTGAGTATGCCTCTCACCCACAGAGTACATGGAAGGGACAGAACATAGGGGCGGAGAGCTCCCTGTTGTCCGTCTGGCCCTATAACAGATAAAACTGCCTTGTTCTGCTGCGGAACCTGCATGCCCCCGACTCCTGTGACTGCTGCTTGTGGAATTTAAAGCTCCAAATTGGCAGGCCAATCTTTAGCAAGTCGAAGCTTGTGAGTTGCCTGCAGCTCTCCTGGGAGGCAGATCAGCTGACTAGGGCACGGAGCTGACTCAGGCACGGAGCTGACTCAACAGCATTGGATTTAAACAGTTGCTGGGAGCGCCAGTGACCCGGAGCGTCGTGAAAAGGAGTGGAAAAACAGGGACATGGCATGGCAATTAACGAGGTAGTTAACACAGGCAGGGCAAGAAGGAGGGACACAACCACCTCCCAACTCTCTTGGGTGAGGCTTGGTTGGTTTGGATTTTTTGTTTTGTTTTGTTTTTGTTTTGTTTTGTTTTTTTCCCCTTGTTTCTGGAAACAATGGTTAAAAAAAATAATGAAAGCCATTGCTGTTGTTATCAAGAAGAACACCAAGATGGATGCAGCTGTTCAGGTCACTGGCTGCACAGAGTGTTTGAGCCTAGCATCAGTACCTGAGGACAGTGTGAGTGGCGTCTGTGTACGATACGAGCAGGTGAATGATTTGCTGTGCCTGGTGGCAGAGTTAAAGGAAGAGGGAGAGAAGCTAAGAAGCATTAGGGAAAGTGAAAGGGAAATTGACTCGTGGAGTCTCACCTTTTCAACCCCTAAGGAAGTCCATCAGGAGACCGTGAAGGCCTGCCCCTCCTGCCATCAGGTAGATCATAGAATCATAGAATTAACTGGGTTGGAAGAGACCTCCGAGATCATCAAGTCCAACCCTTGATCCAACCCCACTATGATTACTAGATCATGGCACTCAGTGCCACATCCAGCCTCATCTTAAAAACCTCCAGCGACGGTGAATCCACCACCTCTCTGGGCAGCCCATTCCAGTGCCTGATCACTCTCTCTGTAAAGAACTTCTTTCTAATATCCAACCTAAACGTCCCCTGGCAGAGCTTAAGACCATGCCCTCTTGTCCTACTGCTGATTGCCTGGGAGAAGAGAACAACCCCCACATGGCTACAACCACCTTTCAGGTACCCATAGAGAGTGATGAGGTCTCCCCTGAGCCTCCTCTTCTCCAGACGGAACAACCCTAGTTCCCTCAGCCTCTCCTCATAGGACATGTGTTCGGGTCCCTTCACTAGCCTGGTTGCTCTGCTCTGGACCTGCTCCAGCACCTCAATATCCTTCCTGAACTGAGGGGCCCAGAACTGGACACAGTACTCCAGGTGCGGCCTCACCAGTGCTGAGTACAAGGGAAGGATCACTTCCCTGGTCCTGCTGGCCACACTGTTCTTGATGCAGGCCAGGATGCCATTGACCTTCTTGGCCACCTGGGCACACTGCTGGCTCATGTTCAGCTTCCTGTCAATCCAAACTCCCAGATCCCTTTCTGCCTGGTTACTCTCCAGCCACTGTGCCCACCCTGTAGCGCTGCATGGGGTTGTTGTGGCCAAAGTGCAGGACCTGGCACTTGGCTTTGTTGAACTTCATCCTGTTGGAATCAACCCAACTGTCCAGCCTATCCAGGTCCCTCTACAGAGCCCTCCTGCCTTCCAACTGATTGACACTCTCCCCCAACTTGGTGTCGTCTGCAAATTTGCTAATGATGGACTCAATCCCCTCATCTAAATAATCGATAAAGATGTTAAACAGGACTAGGCCCAGCACTGATCCCTGGGGGACACCACTAGTGATCAGTCGCCAGTTGGATGCAACCCCATTCATCACCACTCTCTGGGCCTGGACATCCAACCAGTTCTTAACCAAGCACAAAGTGCCCCTGTCAAAGTCGTGGGCGTGCAGCTTTTCCAGGAGTATGTTATGGGAGACAGTGTCAAAGGCTTTGCTGAAGTCCAGATAGACTACATCCATAGCCTTCCCCTCATCCACCAAGCGGGTCACCTGATCATCAAAGGAGATCAGGTTGGTCAGACAGGACCTGCCCCTCCTAAACCCGTGCTGGCTGGATCTGATCCCTTGTCCATCCTGTAGGTGCCATGTGATTGCACTCAGGATGATCTGCTCCATAACCTTGCCAGGCACTGAGGTCAGGCTGACAGACGTGTAGTTTCCCGGCTCCTCCTTGCATTCCTATTTGTAGATTGGTGTGACATTTGCCAACTTCCAATCATCTGGGACCTCCCCAGAGAGCCAGGACTGTTGGTAAATGATGGAGAGCGGCTTGGCAAGCTCTTCTGTCAGCTCCCTCATCACCCTAGGATGAATCCCATCTGATCCCATAGACTTGTGTGGATCCAGGTGTCTCAGTAAGTCCCTGACTATTTCCTCCTGGAATACAGGGGGGGCTATTCGGCTTCCTGTCCCTGTCTACCAGCTCCAGAGGCCAGTTGTCCTGAGGGCCCCCTGTCCTACTGGTGAATACTGAGGCAAAGTAAGTGTTAAGTACCCCAGCCTTCTCCTCATCCCTGTTTACTATGTTTCCCCCCAAGTCCAACAAGGAATGGAGGTTTTCCTTGCCCCTCCTTTTGTTATTAATGTATTCATAGAAGTGCTTTTTGTTATCTCTAACAGAAGTAGACAAATTGACTTCAAATTGTGCTTTTGTCTCTATAATTTTTTTTCTGCATGACCTAGTTATATTCCTAAACTCATCCTGAGTAGCCAGCCCTATTTTCCATGGTCTATAAGCTCTCTTTTTATCCCTGATTTCCTTCAGAATCTCCCTGTTCAACCAAGCTGGTCATCTACCCTGCTGGTTTGCCTTTTGGCACACTGGTACAGCCTGTTCCTGTGCACTCAAGACTTCCTTCTTGAAGCATGTCCATCCCTCCTTTACCCCTTTGTTTTTAAGGGGTTTTTCCATAGTATGCTCTGGACCAGTTTTCTCAATAGGACAAAATCAGCCCTCCAGAAGTCCAGCGTAGAGGTTTTATTGGTGGGTTGAAGCCACTCAAAAGGAAGCAGTCTTTGAGAAACAAGAGGTTAAAACACAAAAATGTAAAGCACTACAGGAAAGCTTAGCATTAGGAAACCACGGAGGTAATAAATTATCTGAGGGAACAGAACATGTTGACAGAGAAGGACACTAAAACCATAAAATAACACAAAACAAAGATATAGTAGCATCAGCAGTTTTAAGATGGGCCAAGGTCACCAAGACCCTGCCAACAACACGAGGAAACTACCCAAATTAGGAAAGATTCAAGAAGAGTTCAAAAGTTTAACCCGAGGAAGACCAACCAGACGACCACCTCCCCCAATGAAGGCTCCGGATCTCCCCCCTCCAAACTTCCCCAAATTAAAGACCCCGTCAAGACTCCGCCTATATATGAATATTACAAGTAGATGTTGCAATGTAATGAATATACATGTATAATGTGTAATCCCTACTCAGAAATTGTATAAAAGAGTTGCACTAATTGTTAACGACGGAGCTCTTTGCCCAGGGCAACCTGGAGAGCTCCCCAACGCGTTGCTAATAAAATACCTCCTGCTTTGAGCATGAAACTTTGTCTCTAAAGCAGTCTCTCTGTGCTTCTTTGGGGCAAATTTGGTATCAATTTTGGCGAAGCCAGGCAGGAGGTGACAGTCTTCCCGAGCCAAGGCCCAGAGGTCGGGGACTCTCTGGGCCCTCCGACGGATCCTTTGTCGGTAGAGACTCCCAGACCCCTCGGACTTACACGCAAAGGTGGACAAGATCTCCTGCTTCAAATTAAGAGGTATTTTACTTTTTATGTTTTGGAATCAAAGCGCTTTGTTAGGACGGGGTAAGACGTTACCGCCCGAAGGGAAAGCCGAGGACGCCTGGCATTAATCCCAGCTGGCTAGAGGCCCAGGTATAGAGAAGAGAAGGTTAGAGTCCTGCCAAAACTATGTCTTGTGTGTTCTTCTTTTACTATGGTTCGTTTTTGTTTTGTGTGAAACGTTGCTGAGATTACAATATGTTTAAAGTTGCGCTTTAAGGGTTAAGGATACAGACAGTTTTTCAGCTAAAGACATAGGATTGTTTCAAGGTCCGGGAGCGCTTCCAACAATTTCTCTTGGAGAGAGTTTTGGGATGCGGAGAATCTCTTATTAACATGTTGTTTGAAATTTAAAGGTATAGAGAAGAGTTCTGCTTATTTTTGTCTATTGTCTGTAAAGAGTTTTGTAAAGAAGTGCACTTCGTAAGACGTCTTACAATTTTATATAGGAGGTGATAATACATGCAATCTCATAAAAGTGAATAAGTTGCTGACCGCGCGCCTGAATCCTAGGATAAAAATCTGTCCTTTCTGTAATTGCTCACTTTACGTTATAGCTCGGTGTACACTAAGTGGAAATACATTTTAAGCCCAGGGAACGCAGAAATAGTGCTGAACGAGTACTCACCTTTTACTGTATACGGTGTAGAGCAAATCAAGATTTGGTGGAGACCAAGTGGCATGCAGCGGTGTCCTGTGGCTTTGTGATAACGCAGACTGAATACCCGGTAGCAAACCAATATCTCATGGTCTGCAAACGACATCTCGCGACCTTACTTGGTAAAGCCGTCTGCTCAAATACAAACCAGAAGGTAGGAATGTTTTATATAAAGTGTGCATGTGTGAATGAGAGTGACTGAGATGCAGCATCGCTGCGGGCGGGTGGGAGTCCCGATCTGCGGTTCCTGTTCTTCACGAGAAGCCAGGACGGACAAAGATCCCATAGACTTGTGTGGATCCAGGTGTCTCAGTAAGTCCCTGACTATTTCCTCCTGGAATACAGGGGGGGCTATTCGGCTTCCTGTCCCTGTCTACCAGCTCCAGAGGCCAGTTGTCCTGAGGGCCCCCTGTCCTACTGGTGAATACTGAGGCAAAGTAAGTGTTAAGTACCCCAGCCTTCTCCTCATCCCTGTTTACTATGTTTCCCCCCAAGTCCAACAAGGAATGGAGGTTTTCCTTGCCCCTCCTTTTGTTATTAATGTATTCATAGAAGTGCTTTTTGTTATCTCTAACAGAAGTAGACAAATTGACTTCAAATTGTGCTTTTGTCTCTATAATTTTTTTTCTGCATGACCTAGTTATATTCCTAAACTCATCCTGAGTAGCCAGCCCTATTTTCCATGGTCTATAAGCTCTCTTTTTATCCCTGATTTCCTTCAGAATCTCCCTGTTCAACCAAGCTGGTCATCTACCCTGCTGGTTTGCCTTTTGGCACACTGGTACAGCCTGTTCCTGTGCACTCAAGACTTCCTTCTTGAAGCATGTCCATCCCTCCTTTACCCCTTTGTTTTTAAGGGGTTTTTCCCAGGGTATGCTCTGGACCAGTTTTCTCAATAGGACAAAATCAGCCCTCCAGAAGTCCAGCGTAGAGGTTTTATTGGTGGGTTGAAGCCACTCAAAAGGAAGCAGTCTTCGAGAAACAAGAGGTTAAAACACAAAAATGTAAAGCACTACAGGAAAGCTTAGCATTAGGAAACCACGGAGGTAATAAATTATCTGAGGGAACAGAACATGTTGACAGAGAAGGACACTAAAACCATAAAATAACACAAAACAAAGATATAGTAGCATCAGCAGTTTTAAGATGGGCCAAGGTCACCAAGACCCTGCCAACAACACGAGGAAACTACCCAAATTAGGAAAGATTCAAGAAGAGTTCAAAAGTTTAACCCGAGGAAGACCAACCAGACGACCACCTCCCCCAATGAAGGCTCCGGATCTCCCCCCTCCAAACTTCCCCAAATTAAAGACCCCGTCAAGACTCCGCCTATATATGAATATTACAAGTAGATGTTGCAATGTAATGAATATACATGTATAATGATGTAATCCCTACTCAGAAATTGTATAAAAGAGTTGCACTAATTGTTAACGACGGAGCTCTTTGCCCAGGGCGACCTGGAGGGCTCCCCAACGTGTTGCTAATAAAATACCTCCTGCTTTGAGCATGAAACTTTGTCTCTAAAGCAGTCTCTCTGTGCTTCTTTGGGGCAAATTCGGTATCATTTTTGGCGAAGCCAGGCAGGAGGTGATAGTCCTCCCGAGCCAAGGCCCAGGGGCCAGGGACTCTCTGGGCCCTCCAACGGAACCTTTGTCGGTAAGAGACTCCCAGACCCCTCAGGCTTATGCGCAACTGTGGACAAGATCTCCTGCTTCAAATTAAGAGGTATTTTACTTTATACGTTTTTGGAATCAAAGCGCTTTGTTAGGACGGGGGTAAGACGTTACCGCCCGAAGGGAAAGCCGAGGGGACGCCCTGGCATTAATCCCAGCTGGGTTAGAGGCCCAGGTATAGAGAAGAGAAGGTTAGAGTCCTGCCAAAACTATGTCTTGTGTGTTCTTCTTTTACTATGGTTCGTTTTTGTTTTGTGTGAAACGTTGCTGAGATTACAATATGTTTAAAGTTGCGCTTTAAGGGTTAAGGATACAGACAGTTTTTCAGCTAAAGACATAGGATTGTTTCCAAGGTCCGGGAGCGTTTCCAACAATTTCTCTTGAGAGAGAGTTTTTGGGATGCGGAGAATCTCTTATTAACATGTTGCTTGAAATTTAAAGGTATAGAGAAGAGTTCTGCTTATTTTTGTCTATTGTCTGTAAAGAATTTTGTAAAGAAGTGCACTTCGTAAGACGTCTTACAATTTTATATAAGAGAGGATAATACATGCAATGTCATAAAAGTGAATAAGTTGCTGACCGCGCGCCTGAATCCTAGGATAAAAATCTGTCCTTTCTGTAATTGCTCACTTTACGTTATAGCTCGGTGTAATAATTGCGGGAAATACATTTTAAGCCCAAGGGGAACGCGAGAAATAGTGCTTAATCGAGTACTCACCTTTTACTGTATACGGTGTAGAGCAAATCAAGATTTGGTGGAGACCAAGTGGCATGCAGCGGTGTCCTGTGGCTTTGTGATAACGCAGACTGAATACCCGGTAGCAAACCAATATCTCATGGTCTGCAAACGACATCTCGCGACCTTACTTGGTAAAGCCGTCTGCTCAAATACAAACCAGAAGGTAGGAATGTTTTATATAAAGTGTGCATGTGTGAATGAGAGTGACTGAGATGCAGCATCGCTGCGAAGCGGGTGGGAGTCCCGATCTGCGGTTCCTGTTCTTCACGAGAAGCCAGGACGGACAAAGCAATTGAAAATTGTGTGCATGAAGTGTTAACATGTTGCCTAAATGGCTGTGGGGAAAAAAAGACTCCAAGCCAAATTAGGTAGGAGATAAGATAAGGATACAAAAGTTTTAATGAGCCCCCAGGCTTTTTGGAATACCCCAGCGCACGCCCGAAATACAGATGTCCACAGTTTTTATAATGATTTTCACCCAATCCCCGTCCTGTTACCACCCAGGTTCTGCCCCCGCCACGCCTCTTGGGAATTGGGTCTGGGGGCGTTTTGGGACCCCCTCTTCTTCATCTTCATCTTCCTCAGAGCACATAATGTCCTTGGTGGCCTTCCAGAATTCTAGGTCTGAAGGTTGTTGGGTCTATGGTTATATCTTGTTCCGTAGGGTTAGGGTGTTCTTCTACAATTCTACCTTGAAAAAGAGACTAAACAGGCTATGGAATTTAGGGAATTGATATGGGAATGGGTAACAGGGGTTTGAGCTGGTGTGTTAAGGGTAAAGGGATAATATGCTGCTACTCTAAAATCTACATTTACTACATAACTACTTCTAAGGTCTACAAACATAAAAAAATTAAAACATCAAAACTCCAAGGTATCAACACAAAGAAAGACCCGGTTAGACATACAGGTATAGATCCAGAAAATAATAATGGGAAGCCAACAAAGTAAAGATATAAATATGAAAACCCCCTTAGGATGTGTCCTGAAGCATTGGAAAGATTTAGGGGGGATTCCAGGGGGGAACATAGGTAAAAAGACACTTTTAAAATACTGTACACAGTGGTGGCCTTTATATAAGTTGGATGAAAATTAAAAGTGGCCACCGGAGGGAACAATTAATTACAACACAATTTTACAACTCATACTGTTCCTCCGCCGACTAGGCAAATGGGATGAAGTAATGTTCTTTACCCTAAGAAATAAACCAGAATGGCAAAAGGAATGTGGAGTAAATGTAGCACCCCAGGATCCCCTGGTATTGGCCTTAGAAAAGGATAAGAAAAACTTAAGACCTAAGGAGCGCTGCTGCGATGCCTGTAGTATCGGACAACAATGCCTTAAATTAACAAGAAGGGACAGCAGAAAGGAAAGCGAAATAAGCCTGTGGGAGTATCAACCATTTGCCCCAGGATATGGGGTGCCTCCACCCAGGCAAAGGGAAGGCGAAAAAGACACTAGTCTATTAGGAAATATGTCACTGAAACAGGAGAAATCCAAGACCAATTATAGCCTTCAAAGATCAGAAAACAGTTGGGAAGAGAGTAGCCCATCAAAATCAGAAAGCTGTGGAAGGGAAAGTGGCTCACAGAGACTTAATAGTCCGCAGGACTCAGGAAGTTACAGAGAAGAAAGCAGTCCACTCAGGTCGGAGGTCGATAGGGAAGAAAGCAGTCCGTCACGACCAGAGAGTCGCGGGGAAAAGAGTAGCCCACCCAAACCAAAAGGTAGCCAAAGTAGAGATTGTAGTACACCAAGAGATGAAAGCAGCTCACGAAGGTCAGGCATCCACGAGATGGAAAGTAGTACGCCAAGAACTGGAAATTATGAAGATGAAAGCAGCCCACTGAGATCAGGGAGCACCAGAAGGGGGGGTGGTTTCCCCGAGTTGAGATGCAGTAAAGAAAATAACGATGTAGTAAACCAGGGAGAAAAAGCAGACAACTCACAGAAATTAAGTATAGTCATTCAGATAGAGGATAAGAGAAATACCCAAGGAACAGAAGAAGACAAAGAGGGCAGCGTCTCGGGGCAGGTTGAGCATCGTCAGCATCTCATCCAAATACAGAAGGAGAGGCGGCTGGACTGTGCAAACCATGCCAGGGGGTTGGTAGAGGATGACTTGGCAGGGACGGAGAGTGAAAGTGAGGAACGAAAACAGGGAAAGAGAACAGAGAAGAAAAAGAATAGAATAGACACCGAAACCCAGGAAGAAGACCCCGGGGAGGGGACCAGTTATTCATACTATACTAGATCTGTAGCACGGAAAGAAGCAAAAGAGAGGGACGAAGGGAGTTATACGATAGTTCCTCTTCGACCAATAATGCCTATTGCAGGGGAACAGGCACGAATAAAAGTACCATTTACAACAAGTGATTTGAATAGCTGGAGAGAAGAAGCAAGAAACTTTAGAAAGAATCCAGAGGGAGTAGCTAGGAGGTTTGAATTATTGGCAAAGAACCAAGATATTGATTGGGAAGACATAGAGGTAATGTTGTCAGAGTTAACAGAAAGAGAGAAGGAACTTGTATTAAGAACAGGAAGAGAACATGCTGCCTTATTGCCTGAAAGAATAAATGTAATATTTCCCAATCAGAATCCAGAGTGGGATCCGAACAATCCGGTTCAATATGGGCGACTGGTGCAATATAGGAAGCTAATAGCAGTAGGCCTGCGGAATGCAATACCTAAGGTCATCAACTGGGCAATGTTATATGACGTCAGACATGGAAGAGATGAAACCCCTGCAGAATTTTTGGACAAACTTAGGGCAACTATGAGACAGTACACACCCCTAGACCCAGCATCAGAGGAAGGAAAACAACAGTTATTAGGGCTAGTGATGGGACAATGCACCACAGATATCAGAAAGAAATTACAAAAACTTGAGCATCCAGCAAACAAAAATTTAGAGACACTAATGAATGAAGCCTGGAAAGTGTATAATAACAGAGATAAAGAAGAGAAGAAAAAGGAAGATAAGAGACTTACTTGGGTAGTAGCAGTAGCGGTAGCAACCCAGAATACAAAGTTCCCAGAACCAAATGCCAGAGGTAGAGGTAGGGGCTACCCAGCAAGAGGGAGAGGGGGATTCCAGCACCATCCACCTAGGATAGGACCAAATCAATATTCCAATTGCTTGCAGATAAGACACTGGAAACGAGAATATCCTCAACTAAGAGAAAGACCTACAAACACCACCATTGCACATCATAACAGTGAATGAGGGGGACCGGTGAGTCGTTCCCTAGCAGACCCACTGGTTAAAATGGAGTTAGGGGAAGGTGAAAAGGAATTAGACTTTCTAATTGATACAGGAGCAACATTTTCAGTTTTGAATCAAGAGTTAGTACCCAGGAGTGATGAATATGTACAAGTTGTGGGAGCAACAGGCCAACCAGAAAAAACCTACTTCCTAAAATCTATTAAATACAAAATTGGAAAACAAATGGGAATCTATCAATTTTTATATTTACCAAATTCTCCAAAGCCTTTATTAGGTAGGGATTTATTAGAAAATTTAGGGGCTGTAATAAAATTCAATAAGGATAAACTTGAATTCCAAGTAAATGACGAACAACTAATAGCAGCTTTAAGCTTGACAATCAGTTGCGTAGAACCAAAACCTGAAAGTCACAACACTGAATGAATTATGAGTGAAGTGTACCCGTTGGTATGGGCCACTGATGTACCTGGGAGGTCAAAACAGGCAGCTCCTATTACCATTGAATTGATACCGGGAGCAAAACCGGTAGTTAGGAAACAATATCCGCTGAGGTTAGAAGACAGAAAGGGAATTAAACCAATAATAGAGAAATTTTTAGAACTAGGATTACTGGTAGAGTGTGAATCAGATTTCAGTACACCAATTCTGCCTGTTAAGAAACCAAATGGGACATACAGATTAGTCCAGGACTTAAGGGCAGTGAATGAAATTACAAAGACCTTACATCCAGTAGTAGCAAATCCATATACTCTTCTGACCAAATTGAGGGAAACTTTAAAATGGTTCACAGTATTGGACTTAAAAGGTGCATTCTTTTGCCTAGCCTTAGCTCTAGCAAGCCAGAAAATTTTTGCTTTTGAGTGGGAATCTGCCAAAACAGGGAGAAAGACTCAATTAACCTGGACTGTGTTACCTCAGGGCTATAAAAATAGTCCCACAATTTTTGGAAACCAATTGGCCAAAGAATTAGAACAATGGGAAAGGCCACAGGGAAATGGTACCCTTCTACAATATGTGGATGATTTATTAATAGCAACTGAGACAGAAGAAGAGTGCATTAAATGGACTATTTCTCTGTTAAACTTCTTGGGTTTAAGTGGATATCGAGTTTCTCTACAGAAGGCACAGCTGGTGCAAGAAAAGGTAGTATACCTGGGATATGAAATCTCCAGAGGACAGCGATCTCTAGGAACAGCAAGGAAAGAAGCCATCTGCCAAATGCCCAGACCGGAAACGGTGAGAGATCTACGTGCATTTCTGGGAATGACAGGTTGGTGCCGGTTATGGATTTATCAGTATGGGATACTTGCCAAACCACTGTACGATTTACTGAAGGAGACTACGAGTACCCTAGTCTGGACTCCCGAAGCAAAGGGAGCTTTTAAGAGACTGAAACGAGAACTCATGAGGGCCCCAGCTTTGGGTCTTCCAGATGTAACTAAACCATTTTGGCTGTTCTCTCATGAACAGCAAAGGATGGCTCTAGGAGTTTTGGCTCAACAGTTGGGACCACATAAGAGAGTCGTAGCTTATTTCTCCAAACAGTTGGATGAAGTAAGCAAAGACTGGCCTGGTTGTCTAAAAGCAGTGGCCGCAGTGATCATAAACATAGAAGAGGCCAGAAAGCTTACATTAGGCCAGAAAATGACTGTGTTGGTGTCTCATACTGTCTCAGCAGTGTTGGAACAGAAGGGTAACCATTGCTTATCACCTTCAAGATTCCTAAAGTATCAAGCCATCCTAGTTGAATCAGACAATATAACCATTCAAGTAACTAATGTTGTGAACCCAGCCTCATTTCTAGAAGGAAGAATCCCGGCAGAACCCATCGAACATGATTGCTTGGAAACGATCGAAGCAGTTTATTCCAGTCGCCCGAATCTCAAGGAAGAGCCGTTTGAAGATGCAGACAACTGGTTCTCGGATGGCAGCAGCTTCGTGAAGCAAGGAGTAAGAATGGCAGGCTATGCAGTGACCACAACGGAAGAGGTAATCGAATCAAATCCCTTACCTACAGGGACTTCAGCCCAAAAAAGCAGAGCTAATAGCTCTTACCCGAGCCCTGGAATTAGCAGAAGGCATGCAAATTAACATTTGCACTGATTCTAAATATGCCTTCTCCATCGTACATGCTCATGGTATGATTTGGAAAGAAAGGGGACTACTAACTGCCCAAGGGAAGACAGTCAAACATGCAGAAGAAATTCTACGATTGTTAGAGGCGGTCCAACTCCCAGAGCAAGTGGCCATAATGCATTGCAGGGGACACCTGAAAGGTAACACAGTTCCAGAAATAGGAAATAGGAAAGCAGAAGCAGGAACTAAATTAGCTGCTGCAAGAACTGAAAAAGTAAATATAACAGCATTAGTACCAGGAGAGTTAGATACAAATTTTCAACCAAATTATCAAGAATCAGATCAGAGATGGATTAAAAAGAACAAGGGCAAGTTGTTAGACAATGGATGGAGTCAGTTAGAAACAGGTCAACTGATAATACCAGGAAAATTAATGTGGCAATTTGTAAAGACAGAACATGAAAAAGCCCATTGGGGCTTAGACCCACTTTATCAGTATTTACAAACTCAAATAGCAGGACCAAAACTCTTCACCACAGTAAAATACGTTACATCCCAATGCAAGCGATGCCTGAGGAAAAACCCAAATACAGGAATCAAGGTACATCAAAGAACCATAAATCGAGGTAAATTCCCAGGTGAAGTATGGCAAATTGATTTCTCCGAACTCCCAAGAAAAGGGGGGTTTCAATACTTACTAGTATTAACTGACACATTTTCTGGGTGGCCTGAAGCATTCTCTTGCAGAACAAATAAGGAAAGAGAAGTAATTAAAGTCTTATTGAATGAGATTATACCACGGTTTGGGGTACCGAGAAGTATTTCTTCAGACAGAGGTTCACATTTCTGTGCAAAGGTGGTAAGAGCAATAAGCAAAGCACTACAAATCAAATGGCAATTACATACGCCTTACCGGCCCCAGGCTAGTGGGCAAGTGGAAAAGATGAATCATCTTATCAAACAACAAATTGCTAAAATATGCCAAGAAACTAGCTTACAGTGGTATCAAGCTTTGCCTATTGCTCTGCTTAGACTGAGAGTCAAACCCAGATCAAAAGAAAAGTTAAGCCCGTTTGAAATTCTGTATGGGAGACCTTATGCTATGCAGATTGTAAATGGGGATGCTGTAGACCAAATAAGTAATCAGTACATTTATGATTATGTAATTGCAATAGGGAAACATTTCGATAAGAATGCTGCAGTGGTGATAGAACACCAACCCAAACAACCTGATTGTAAACTGCATCCGTTTAACCCCAGTGATTGGGTATATGTTAAGAATCTTTTAGGAAAACCCCTACAAGAAAAGTGGGAGAGACCTTTCCAAGTGCTGCTGACCACCTTCACCGCGGTTCGGATCAAAGAGCAACCTACATGGATTCATTACTCGCGGGTCAAGAGAGCTCCAGGAAGTAAACAAAAAGAGTTGACATCATGAGCCTGACTCCATCTCAGGCCCTTTCAACCTTGACCATTGGACTTCTGATAAGTATAGTTTTATCCCAAGACCCTACCCCAGTAGACCCATGGTCTAGTGCACTCTCAAGCGATGAACTGAATGGGCCTGAGTTGAGACAACACGGGCCAAAATTTGAAATGTACGTTTTACATAATAACCAGCCATATACAAGGAAAGAATGGAATAGATTCCTAATAGCATACAAGGGAGACCAGATCCAAGTTGGGTGTCGAGAACTTGACCCCATAGAAGGAAGAACAAAAGAGTTGATAGTAACCATTAAATCCTCGAAAGAAGCCTTTAGGCAAGACTTAATTACCTATAGCCAAATAAAAGAAGGAGGGCACCTTGTTTGGATTCGGCAGAAAGGCCCAATCTCATGTCGGTGGGGTAGTTCCCAAAGAGGCAGAGCACAGTGTGAAATCATATTCAAGCTAGACCAATCAATGACCTTTGAATGCAAAAGGGAAATCAAAATTCTTGAACCTATTCCAGAACAAGACCTCATTCCTGAAAGTGAATTTATTGCAGTAAAAAGTGAATTTGCTGCACAAGTCTTACTACCAACAGACGCAGTCTCATTTAAGAATCCAGATCTATATGGCGGAAACTAAAATCCATAATGAAAAGGACCCAAATGATTTAGGCAATGGTACAAGCGTACCAACGTCCCCTAGGGTTAGAACTTGACGAAAGAATTAGTTAGTTATAAGAAAAGGGGGAAATGAAGCCACTCAAAAGGAAGCAGTCTTTGAGAAACAAGAGGTTAAAACACAAAAATGTAAAGCACTACAGCAAAGCTTAGCATTAGGAAACCACGGAGGTAATAAATTGTCTAAGGGAACAGAACATGTTGACAGAGAAGGACACTAAAACCATAAAATAACACAAAACAAAGATATAGTAGCATCAGCAGTTTTAAGATGGGCCAAGGTCACCAAGACCCTGCCAACAACACGAGGAAACTACCCAAATTAGGAAAGATTTGAGAAGAGTTCAAAAGTTTAACCCGAGGAAGACCAACCAGACGACCACCTCCCCCAATGAAGGCTCCGGATCTCCCCCCTCCAAACTTCCCCAAATTAAAGACCCTGCCAAGACTACGCCTATATATGAATATTACAAGTAGATGTTGCAATGTAATGAATATACATGTATAATGTGTAATCCCTACTCAGAAATTGTATAAAAGAGTTGCACTAATTGTTAACGACGGAGCTCTTTGCCCAGGGCGACCTGGAGAGCTCCCCAACGTGTTGCTAATAAAATACCTCCTGCTTTGAGCATGAAACTTTGTCTCTAAGTAGTCTCTCTGTGCTTCTTTGGGGCAAATTCGGTATCAGGGCTTCATTGTATGCCTGAGCATTGTAAACTCTATTATTTCATGGTCACCGTGGCCCAGGCGGCCTCCAACCACTACATCTCCCACCAGCCCTCTCTGTTTGTAAACAACAGGTCTAGTGGGGCCCCACCCCTGGTAGGTTCATTTACCAGTTGGAGCAGGAAATTATCCTCTATACACTCCAGGAATCTCTTAGACTGCCTCTTCTCTGCCGTGTTGAGCTCCCAGCAGATATCCGGCAGGTTGAAGTCGCCCACAAGAACAAGGGCTGGCGATTTTGAGACATCTGCCAGCTGCTTGTAGAATAATTCATCTCCTTCATCATCCTGGTTGGGTGGTCTATAACAGACTCCCATTAGGATGTCAGCCTTGTTGGCCTTCCCCTGATTCTGGTCCACAAACAGTCAACCTTATCATTGGTGACCTCAAGTTCTACAGAGTCAAGGGACTCTCTGACATATAGAGCCACCCCTCCACCTCTCCTACCTTGCCTATCCTTTCTGAAGAGCTTGTAGCCATCCATGGCAGCACTCCAGTCATGCGAGTCATCCCACCATGTTTCTGTTATGGCAGCTTCATCATAGCTTTCCTGCTGCACGATGGCTTCCAGCTCCTCCTGTTTGTTGCCCATGCTGCATGCATTAGTGTACACGCACTTCAGCTGGGTTGCTGATTTTACTCTTAACTCGGGCTTTTCATTCCTGGGCTTCTCTTTGGAGAGCCTGGATTCAACCCCTTCCTCCTTCAAACCTAGTTTAAAGCCCTCCTGATGAGCCCCGCTAACTTATGGGCTACAGTCCTTTTGCCCTTCCTAGATACATAAAGCCCATCTGATTTAAGAAGACTGGGTACTATGGAGTTTGCCCCATGGTCAAAAACCCCAAAATTTTGATGGTGGTACCAATCCTTTAGCCACCTATTGATAAGGTAGGCTTTCCTACTCTTCTCCTCTTTCATCTCCTCCTTCATTCCAGCAAGTACAGGAACTGAGGCAAATACTACCTGTGTACCTGTCCCATGAACTGATCTACCCAGTGCCTTGAAATCCTTTTTGATTGCCCTGGCACTTCTTCTATTAATATCATCACTGCCAGACTGGATTACCAGAGATGATGTCATCAATACACTGTAGGTTTTCTGGAGCTCCACCTTGTTCCAGTGCAGTCTGGATCAGTCCATGGCAAATGGTAGGGTTGTGTTTCCACCTTTGGGGCAGTTGATTCCATGTGTACTGGACACCCCTCCAAGTGAAAGCGAACTGCAGCCTGCACTTGGCTGCCAAAGAGGTTGAGAAAAATGCATTAGCGATATCAATTGTGGCATCACTTTGCTGCCTTTGACTCCAGTTCATATTGAAGTTCTAGCACTTCTGGTATGGCAGTACTCAACAGCAGTGTGACTTCATTCATGCCTCCATAGTCCACTGTCAGCCTCCATCCTCTGTTAGACTTTCACACTGGTCACATGGGACTATTAAAGGGTGAATGAACCTTAGTGATCACTCCTTGACTCTCCAATCACTGAATCAGCTTATGGACGAGAACCAGAGTATGAGAGACAGCACAGATTACAAGTCTTGGAAAGAACATCTTTAGAGGAAAAACCACTGCAGATGCAGTTCTCCGAAGTCAACACAGAAAACATTTACAGTTTAAACTCAGGCATCATGAACTTATCCTATGGGACCTTTTGCTGTATAAATCCCTCTCACTCGGTATCCACGTGGCTTCCCTGGGCAGCACCGCCTTTATTCTGCCCACTGAGTCAGCCCCTGCCCCTGTCCTAACCCCATTGGTTCTCTCACCTGTCTCCCCCCCGTCCCTGGGTTCCTATTGGGTGCTAATCTCCCGTCTCCTCCCGTTGGCTAGCCGAGTGGCCAAGCCCCTCCCTTCCCCCCAGCAGCCTTATAAGCTGTGGGAACGTTGAATAAATCCTCTTTGCTACTGGACTCCCTGTATGCTGTGTGCTCTGTGCTACTCAGCACCAGGGTTTGCATCACTCCGGCTCCGTCCCTGAGAGATGGACAGCGGAGAGCATCCCTCCTTCAAACCCTGTCACCAGAGAGTCCCAATTGGTGCAATATTGTTGTCGGTGCACTGTCATAATAGCTGTCATGTGAAAGGGAAGATTTTCTCAAACCTTTTGTGTTTGATTAGTCTGTCAGTTCCCCAGGAAAGCCGAGACCCTTGTGCCCAACTGGTCTGCCAGCATCCTGTTGTGGGCACCCTTCACTGAGCAGTCCACTGGGTGGGAGGGTGATTCGACTGACTTATTCAGGGACACACACCAAAAGCATAAGAGAGACCACCTCCCAGGTCTCCTCAGTTGAGTATGTTACCCCCTGCCAGCAACTGTTAATGCCCTTGAAGGACTCACACTAACAGTTTACAGAATAATACTCTTTACTAATATAATAGAAAATTGTGACAGGTTAAGGTTTGAGGATTGCCAGTGATAATATCTGGCTGCAAAAACATATTGTAGGGATAGGTGTTTTCAGAAGAATTTGTAACGGGAAGCTAGAACTCATTTTGCTTAGGAAGCCATTTTCCCTTTCCCTTCTGTTTTTCAGAGAAAGTTGCAGGGAGAGCTGTGAGTGAGCCTCCCTTCTGTCTGGTATGCAGGAGAGATAAAGTTCGAAGACATGTGCAGGGCCTCCTGGGGCCGGAGAGGGCAAGGGAGGATAGACAAAAGATAAAAGAGCCCTGGAAGAGCACAGGAATTTGTGTTCTCACTGAGGCCCAATGCTGTCTTGCAGCACTGTGAGGTTTTTGTAAGATTTTGTGCCCTTGTCTCTGAAATAAACCTTTTTGAATCCTTTCCACTGCCTTGGCATTTTTGGGGAAAATACCTGTGTATTTTTTACTTTACACATATTCAAAGCAATATACTAACAAGCTCTAATCCCTAACAGAAGCTGTCTCGAGATAATCAATCAGCATGCATAAAGTATGGTTCTTCCCCAATAGGTGTCCCTATGGGAGAGAAGACAGGTTCAACCTGCCAACCAATCCCAGAAGTTAGGATGCAGTCTTCCCTATCTTTTCCCCATTTTTAACTTACTTTTATACTAATTTTTATGTTTAGGTGGAGTTTGAGTGACTTTAGTTGTACATCATGTTCAGCGGGGGGTGGTCGTACCTTACAGGTGGGTAACATCAGTATTACATCAGAGGTAACCTTTGGGATGAAGGCGGCCACCTGTGATCTTACTACAGTTGCTTTTTCCTCCCTTGGTTGACAGCTGCTATGCGGCTTATCAGCTACAAGGAACCACCGAGTTCCCCCTCTTGCAAGGATTTCAACAAAGCCTGGCCGCGGTGTCTCCACTTTGCTACACCCTGTGTTTAGTCCCCCTTAGCAGGTTCTGAGTTCTCCTGGGAGGTGAATTAGCTGACTAGGGGGTGGAGACCACTCATTGACGTGGGATTTAAACAGCTGCCGGGAGCACCAGTGACCTGGAGGGCGGCGAACAGGAGTGGGCAAACAGGGACGTGGTACGGCAGTTAGCAAGGCAGTTAACGGGCAGGTGGGGCTCGTTAGCCTTTAAAGGCAACCCACCTACGTCCTGAGGACCTCGCTGCCACCGTCCAAGCTCGCTTGGCCCCGGCAGATGAACCTTAGGATTAAAGGGTGGGCTCAGTTCCGCGCACACTGTGTCTCACCTAAAAAATCCAATGCGCAGGCTGGAAGGTGTAAAGACCTTCCCCGGATCTTCGCTCGCGAAGACTGGCTATATAACACAGGCAGGGCAAGAAGGAGGGGCACAGACACCTCCCAGCTCTCTTTCGTGAGGTTTGAAGGTTTTTTGGTTTTGGTTTCGTTTTTGTAAGCAATAGTTTCCAAAAAAGTGAAAGCTGTTGCTGCTGTTATCAAGAAGGACACCAAGATGGATGCAGCTGTTCAGGTCACTGGCTGCACAGAGTGTTTGAACCTGAGTACCTGAGGACAGTGTGAGTGGCATCTGTGTATGATGCAAGCAGGTGAATGATTTGCTGTGCCTGGTGGCAGAGCTAAAAGAAGAGGTAGAGAGGCTAAGAAGCATTAGGGAAAGTGAAAGGGAAATTGACTCGTGGAGTCAGATCCTTTCAACTCCAAAGAAAGTCCATCAGGAGACAGTGAAGCCCTGCCCCTCCTGCCATCAGGTGGATGGAGCAAACCAAGTAGATGGGGGGGAATGGAAACAGGTCCCTGATCAGAGAGGTAAAAGAATCCCCTCCTGACCCCCATCACCTTTCCGGGTGCCCTTAAAGAACAGGTATGATGTCCTGAACCCAGAGAATCAGGTAGAGGACAGTAAGGAGAAAGATCTGTCTAGAGGGTCTCCTGGTTGCACCCTGTCTACTAGACGGATTACAACCACACCTATAAAGAAGAAAAGAAGGGTAGTTGTAGTCGGTGATTGCCTTCTGAGGGGAACTGAGGGCCCTATATGCCAACCAGACCCATCCCACAGGGAGGTCTGCTGCCTTCACGGGGGCCCAGGTGAGGGATATTACCAGGAGACTCCCTGAGCTAATTTGGCCCTCAGATTATTATCCACTGTTGGTACTCCAGGCTGGCAGTGATGACATTAATGGAAGAAGTACCAGGGTGATTAAAAAGGATTTCAAGGCGCTGGGTCGATTAGTTAATGGGACAGGAGCATAGGTGGTGTTCACAAAATTTGAACTCAATCTTGCCACTTCTGTTAAGGATAACAAAAAGTCTTTCTATAGATAGATGTCGTGGTTTTGCCCACCAGCCAGTCCCTGGGGCTGAGGATGGTTTTTTCCAGGTGGATTTCCAGAGAAAAAGCCAATCAAAACTTTAAGTAATGCCTTTGCTAATTACATATTTAAGAAAATGGAAGAGAAGGTTGTTGCGCAGTTGAAATTAGGTAGCCATGTAGGAGCAGTGGCAGGCCTCAAGGAGGGCCAGGGCCCCCTCCTCCCCTGGCCTTGGGCCGGGGGCAGGTGTGGCACTGAAGCTCCCCTTCTCTCCTGTAAGAGAGTAGAGAAAAAAAAAATTTAGAGAAGGACTGTCCGCTTGGACGAAAAACACTGCAGAAGAATTCCAGGCAGAGATAACGAAGTATTCAAGGCCAAAGCTAACAGCCGGAGGAGAGAGAAGAGAAGTTTGAAGGGGGGGCTGTTCTGTTTCTCCTCCCCTCTCTTGCTCTATCTCTCTCCCTTCAGCAGGGAAAAGACTGAAAAATAAATCCCTGCCCCTTGTGGAAGATTATTTGGGTGAGGAGACCCCCATGCAGCTCATAGAGGAACTTGTGGATGCACGAGGAAAACTGAGACTTCATGAGAAGGCTTGAAATGAAACAGAGTCCTGATGGAGGCTTGTAGGCCATGGAGACACGCTGGAGCAGAACGGCTCGGGTAAGATGTTGGGATCTGAGTGAGGGATCCATGCTGCTGTTGGAGATTTGTGACCCTGAGAGAGGCTTATGCTGGAGCAAGAACAGCTCAGGTAAGATGTTGGGATCTGAGTGAGGGATCCATGTTAGACCCATGTTGGAGAAGTCTATCAAGGACTGTTCTCCCATGGGAAGGGACCCCACAGGAAACAGGGGTGGACTCAAAAGCCATTATCCCCTGTGACTCTGTGGTGAAGATCCATGGTAGGCAAGTGTCCCCTTGCAGTCCATGGAAGACCCTTCAGGCCTGGGTAACCCCCCAGCCTCCGGTCTTAGCCCAGGAAGAGGGTAGGCCCAGCCCTTTCTGAGGCTGACATAGAGAGAAAGATAAATAGTTCCAGTTGCAACAAAAAGGAGTTGTCGTCCTAGAGATAACAGAAGAAGAGCTTTTGAGTGCTGCAAGATTATTGAAAAGACCTGGAGCTCTGGAAATAGAGAATGAGACTGCTTCTCCTCCTTGGACTGATAAAAAGGGAGGAGAGGTATTTCTGTAAATACATAGTATTTTTACCTAATTAGAATTGTTGTAGATATAGTTCTTT
This sequence comes from Myiozetetes cayanensis, assembly GCF_022539395.1. Classification (NCBI taxonomy): domain Eukaryota; kingdom Metazoa; phylum Chordata; class Aves; order Passeriformes; family Tyrannidae; genus Myiozetetes; species Myiozetetes cayanensis. The sequence continues at coordinate 17,139 of NW_026087416.1, read as the reverse complement.
AGTAGTTTTTATCTTGCTAGTAATAAATCCTAATATTATTTTCCCAAATCAGGTCTCTTTTGTCTGCATAAACCTTCTCTCAATTTATAGTAATTGTGTGGGGGGTGTGAGAGCAAATTGACCCAGAGCAAAACCATGACAAGTTTGGTGGAGAATGCAGGCAGAGACTACCCGGAGAGGCAAAGGCCGAATCAAACCACGACAATAGATCAATAGCAAAAGGAGGGACAAGGAAAACCTCCATTCTTTCTTGGACATGGAGAGGAACATAGTCACCAAAGATGAGGAAAAGGCTGAAGTATTTAACACCTTCTTCACCTCAGTCTTCAACAGTAAGACAAGTTGTCCTGAGGACAGCTGGCTTCTGGAGCTTGTAGACAGGGATACGAAGCTGAATAGCACCCCTGTGATCCAGGAGGAAACAGTTAGCGACCTGCTGAGCCACTTGGATCCACACAAGTCTATGGGACCAGATGGGATCCACCCAAGGGTAATGAGGGAACTGGCGGAAGAGCTTGCCAAGCTACTCTCCATCATTTACCAACAGTCCTGGCTCTCTGGGGAGGTCCCAGATGATTGGAAGTTGGCAAATGTCACGCCGATCTATAAAAAGGGATGCAAGGAGGACCTGGGAAATGACAGATCTGTCAGCCTGACCTCAGTGCCTGGCAAGGTTATGGAGCAGATCATCCTAAGTGGAATCACATAGCACCTACAGGATGGACAAGGGATCAGACCCAGCCAGCACAGGTTTAGGAGGGTAAGATCCTGTCTGACCAACCAGATCGCCTTTTATGATCAGTTGACCCACCTAATGGATGAGGGGCAGGCTGTGGATGTAGTCTATCTGGACTTCAGCGAAGCCTTTGACACTGTCTCCCATAACATACTCCTGGAAAAACTGGCAGCCCATGGCTTTGACAGGGGCACTTTGTGATTGGTTAAGAACTGGTTGGATGTCCAGGCCCGGAGAGTGGTGGTGAACGGGGCTGCATCCAGCTGGCAGCTGATCACTAGTGGTGTCCCCCAGGGATCAGTGCTGGGCCTAGTCCTGTTTAACATCTTTATCGATTATTTAGATGAGGGGATTGAGTCCATCATTAGCAAATTTGCAGATGACACCAAGTTGGGGGAGAGTGTCAATCAACTGGAAGGCAGGAGGGCTCTGTAGAGGGACCTGGATAGGCTGGAGAGTTGGGCTGATTCCAATGGGACGAGTTTCAACACGGCCAAGTGCCAGGTCCTGCACTTTGGCCACAACAACCCCATGGAGCACTGCAGGCTGGGCACAGAGTGGCTGGAGAGTAGCCAGGCAGAAAGGGATCTGGGAGTTTGGATCGACAGGAAGCTGAACATGAGCCAGCAGTGTGCCCAGGTGGCCAAGAAGGCCAATGGCATGCTGGCCTGCATCAAGAACAGTGTGGCCAGCAGGACCAGGGAAGTGATTCTTCCCCTGTACTCAGCACTGGTGAGGCCGCACCTGGAGTACTGTGTCCAGTTCTGGGCCCCTCAGTTCAGGAAGGATATTGAGGTGCTGGAGCAGGTCCAGAGCAGAGCAACCAGGCTAGTGAAGGGACCTGAACACAAGTCCTATGAGGAGAGGCTGAGGGAGCTAGGGTTGTTTAGCCTGGAGAAGAGAAGGCTCAGGGGAGACCTCATCCCTCTCTATGGGTACCTGAAAGGTGGCTGTAGCCATGTGGGGGTTGGTCTCTTCTCCCAGGCAACTATCAGTAAGACAAGAGGGCATGGTCTTAAGCTCTGACAGGGAAGGGTTAGGTTAGATATTAGGAAGAAATTCTTCACAGAGAGGGTAATCAGGCATTGGAATGGGCTGCCCAGGGAAGTGGTGGATTCTCCATCCCTGGAGGTTTTAAAGATGAGACTGGATGTGGTACTTAGTGCCATAGTCTAGTAACTGTGGTGGTAGTGGATCAAGGGTTGGACTTGATGATCTCAGAGGTCTCTTCCAACCCGGTTGATTCTATGATTCCATGATTCTATTGTGTATGGGAAGTTGGGCATGCTGACAGCATCCCATCCAGGGAGTAGCAACTGCATTTTCTACCTATAATTTTCCATACTGTTATAACTGGGTCTGTAACTTTCTACTCTATCTTCTGTTTCATCCCCCCTTAGCATGTATGCTGACTGCAATGTTCATTACTTTCCAGTTTTCTTTAATTTTACCCCCAGTCTTTTCCCCATAGTAGCAACTGGCACCTGCTCTTATTTGACCTTCAGCAATGCCACAACAGAGAAGGGTCCTCTGAGGGACAAGGCAAGGTAGACAGCTGTTTAATCTCCACAGTAAAGCAGACTCTGGGCCAGTCACAATGGGGTGCTTTTGCCACTCATTCCCAGTCATGGTCACTTCAGCCTCCAGTACAGTCAGTTTTTGGGATCCCCCTGTCACTGCAGAAATACAAATGGGTTCTGCCCCTTTGTAATCTGTTGGTATTAGAGTATAGTGTGCACTGGTGTCCACTAGAGCGTTATACTCCTGTGGGTCTGATGTGCCAGGCCATCAAACCCATACAGTCCAGTAAATCCAGTTGTCCCTTTCCTCTGCCTAGACAAAGGTGAGGCCCCTCTATTCCTGATCAGAAAACAGAAGTTTTCTATCAACCTGCACCTCAGGAAGTCTCCCATCATCCCCACATCACCATTGGTGAAACAGAACTCAAATCAGTCCAGCAATTTAATTACCTGGGAAGCATCATCTCCTCAGACGGTAAGATTGATGCAGAAATAGACAACAGGTTAGCTAAGGCATACAGAGCTTTTGGTAAACTCCATAAAAGAGTGTGGCAAAACAAACACCTGAAGAAAAGTACTAAGATCAGTGTTTACAGAGCCATTGTACTGTCTACTCTTTTATATGGATCTGAATCATGGGTCATTTGCCGCCACCACTTGCATCTCTTAGAATGTTTCCATCAGCGCTGCCTCCGTACAATCCTAAACATCCACTGGACTGACAATGTGACCAACACGTCTGTCCTTGAACAGGCAGCAGTCATGAGCATTGAGGTCACGCTGCTGAGAAGACAGCTGCGTTGGGCAGGGCACGTCTCCAGGATGCAGGACTACCGCCTCCCTAAGATTGTGCTCTATGGGAACTTGCCACTGGCTGCCGCAAGAGAGGAGCCCCGAAGAAGAGATACAAGGACTGCCTGAAACAATCCCTCATCCTTGACCATATTGATCACCACCATTGGTCTGGCCAATCGGGAGGCCTGGAGATACACCATCTATAACGCTGCTGCTTCTTTTAAGAACACACGCAGGATCACTCTCGAGGAGAAAAGACAATGCAGAAAGAATCACGTCTCATCGATATCACCTGGGGAGTCTTTCTGCTGTGCCTTCTGCAACCGGACTTGTCTATCTCGCATTGACCTTTTTAGCCATCAGCGCCTTGTAGTAAGCGTGGGTAGAGCCCTTCTCAAATCTTCGTTCGCGAAGCCTAGCCATGATATGATGACAGTGTGCACTGGTGTCCACTAGAGCGTTATACTCCTGTGGGTCTGATGTGCCAGGCCATCAAACCCATACAGTCCAGTAAATCCAGTTGTCCCTTTCCTCTACCTAGACAAAGGTGAGGCCCCTCTATGCCTGATCAGAATCTTTACTTGATTTTTGTAACTGGAAAACAAGAGTCAAATGTATGATCAGTCCTTCTACTGTGCCCAACAGACATTGAAGCAGTCATTTTCCTGGATGGATTCTTTTTGGCCCTTATTTTTCCTTGCTGTTCCTGTACCCAAGATTCTACTCTCCAGGCAGGTTCACCATCCCACTTCCTCATGTTCTTCTCCTGGTCATACAGGAAGAACCACAGGGTTGCATGTGGTGTGTGCCACCAGTACCCTCTCCACTGAACAGAAAAAGGCTGACTCTAAATAGCTGAGACCTTGGTTGGAGTTCAGGAGGAAGACCTATCCCCTTCTTGGTTTGTTTGGACTTTTTTTATGCCAGTTTCTTCACAGCTGAGGCACAGGCCCGTAGGGAGGAAGTGAGATTATCTTCATATTCTCAGAGTTGTCTGGCCAGTCCATCCATAGTTTGTGCCTCCATATCTGTCCAGCTCATCAGGGTATGAGCATGTGACATCAGTGCATTCTGAACAATCTTTTGACACACTGACCACATGAAACAGATTTAATCTGGATCTTTGGATGCCTTGTCATGGAATCGTAGAATGGTTTGGGTTGGAAGGGACATTAAAGATCATGTAGTTCCAAACCCCCCACCATGGGCAGGGATGTCACCCACTACATCAGGTTGCTCAGGGCTCCATCCAACCTGGCCTTGAACACTTAGGGGCATCCACAATGTCTCTGGGCAACCTGTTCCAGTGCTTCATCACCCTCTTATCGCGGGTGGGGTTTGTCCCCGCGAAAGACCCTCGAGCACATCTTGTATAGGAGACGAGCCCCCAGATAGGTGACTCACAAAATGGCGTTTATTAAAACAAGGTGTCAGTTTATATAGAGGGGTACATAGAAGGGTCTCGAACAAGGGTGGGATTCTTGCCAGGGGCACGAATCCTAAGGGTCAGAGATAAGGGAAAATGGAGGGATTGGCTGCAGGGATATGTCCAGCCATATAGGGAGATTTGGGAGTTAGGGAATGAAGGGAAGGAATGGTGAGGGGCACAGATAGGGGGGTCCTGCAGGGGTCTGTGGAAGCGGCGTCTTATTGCTGGATCTCAGGCGCTTCCTGCAGTTGCAGCTGTCAAAGCACCTCTAGATCCTGTGTTGGTAGTGGCATGTGTCCATCAATGAACAGGGGAGATTCCAGCCACAGCCAGCCACAGACACTGTGAGTTTCGTGGGAAGAGCCCCCTTTATCTCCTTTTTCCCCTTCCCTTTCTGGGTGTGGGGGAGAAGATCCTGATTTGCGGCTTCTCCTGTACACCAGGGCCTCACGTGGCGACCACCAGAGCCCAACAGCGCCCCCTGCTGGTCAAAACAGAGCAACTGCAGGCTCTACTCCTCCAGACATCCAACAGCGCCCCCTTCTGATCATGGTTAGAATTGCACCAAAAGGCAGAAAGTACTGAACTGTTTCCTTTTTGAAGGGGACTTTTGGGTACAGGACTATTGTTTGGTTGGTTTTGTGTTCTTTTGTTGTTCTGTCAATACAAATATATCCTTTATTGAAGGGCTGTTCTTTTTTCTTTCTCCATACTTCCTCAGTTGGACCCTCTTAATTTAGGATTTACAATTCCTTAGAGAGAGGAGTTTGGTCTTCCTCATAACTCATCCTCCTTAGCAAAACACTTCAGTCTCATTAAACAGGAAAAGAAAACAAACCCCAAGACAATCTCCACTCACTCACGTGCTATCTACAGTTGCTGTACATACTGACCCCAAAATGTTCAAAATTCCCAATAGCAGTAGATGCATCCTCAGGGCATCAGTAGGCTTGACACGCTGGCAGGCATCCCTGCAGAGGCAACATTGTCCTCAGTGTAAAGTATGCTTCTGTCCTGAGCAAGAGCTGTCTGCCTTTCATACAGTCAGTCTGTGACATCTACCTGGGCATGTGTGGCCAGCACCTGCCCAGTTAGAGGCCTCCAGTCCCTCCCCCGTTCTCTAGTCGGTGTGTCGTCCCCCTCCGTTATGTAAGTGGAATTACAACTGTGTTTGCGCAGTTTACAGTGGGGGTCTCTCGTAATGGGTCGGTGGTCTCTTACTTCATCACCCTCCTCCTCTTTCTCCTTGAATTGCCCTTGACTGGCTGTCGGCAAATAACCAGACCCCAATTAGTTTCAGTTTACACAAGATATTTCCTTTCCAAGGACAAAGTTCCATTTATCAGTTCTTGCTTTCTCATAACTTGCCAGGAAAAAGAGTACACTTTTGCAGATAGCAAGTCCAGATACGGGTCAAAAATAACAGCATCTAATTATGCAAGAATACAGTCTCTCAACCTGTCTTCACAGGAGAGGTGCCCCAGCCTTCTGATCATCTTCATGATCCTCCTCTGGACCCACTCCAACAGGTCTATGTCTTTCTTGTACTGACGATTCCAGATCTGGACGCAGTACTGTTGTCCCAAATGTGGGCTAGTTACCTGGTGTGCAGCACCAGTTCACACACGGAGGCAAAGTATTTCCATTTTTTATTCTAGTTTGTGCAAAGTAGGGAGCTGGCTGGACACCCACAAAAGGCTGGCTCCCTGATCATCAAAACTTTACACTATTTATACGTTTCAACAAACAAAGGTATCAGCATTCATTGGTTACAAATTACATAACTTTTCTATTAATTAGTACTCTAACTCTCACTTGCTAGTTTTATCTCGCGCTTCTCATGGATGGGTGGTTCTCGGTACTGGTTTCAGTTTCGGCAATCTCCCTGCTACAGAAGGGGATGAAACCAGCTTCTCCAGAGATGAGCCCAAGGGTGGTAAGCCAGAGTTAGGGGTGAAATCAGCAGCCCAACTGAAGTGCATGTACAGTAATGCATGCAGTATGGGTAACAAACAAGAGGAGCTGGTAAACATTGTGCAGCAGGAAAGCTATGATGTAGCTGCCATCAAAGAAATGTGGTGGGATGACACACATGACTGGAGTGCTGTGTTGCCTTAGAGTTTTTGATTTTTTAATTTTTGTAGATTTTAGAAGTCTTTGAATAGTGAATGTAGATTTTAATGTAGCTGCATTTTATCCCTTACCCTGAACACAGTAGTTACACATAGACAACCCTGTTACCCAATTCCCATATCAATCCCCCTAAATTCCATTAGCCTGTTTAGTCTCATTTTCAAGGTAGAATTGTAAAGAACACCCTAAAATCTGCGCAAGAAGATATAGACATTGACACAATGACCTTCAGGCCCAGAGCTTTGGAAAGCCTCCAAGGACTGCACGTGCTCCAAGGAAGATGAAGATGAGGAAGAGGGGGTCCCAAAACTCCCCCAGACTCAATTCCCGAGAGGCATGTCGGGGGGCAGAACCAAGGCGGTGGCTGGACGGGGATTGGATGGAAATCATTATAAAAGTTGTAACACCTATGTTTGAAAGCACACAGGTGGGTTTGTATTCCTGGAGCCTCATTAAAACCTCTGCTGCTTATCTTACCTCCTTCCTAATTTGGCCTGGAGTTTTTTAACTTTGCAACCTTTTAGGCAACATCTGCAATGGATGGTTACATGCTCTTCAGAAGAGACAGGTGAGGTAGGAGAGGTAGAGGGGTGGTTCTGTATATTAGGGAGTCTCTTGACTCTATAGAACTTGAGGTTACTGATAATAACGTTGAGTGCCTATGGGTAAGAATCCATGGGAAGGCCAACAAGGCCAACATCCTGGTGGGAGTGTTATAGACCACCCAACCACGATGAAGAGGTGGATGAATTATTCTATAGGCAGTTGGTGAATGTTTCAAGGTCAACAGCTCTTGTTTTTGTGGGAGACTTTAACCTGCCAGATGTCTGCTGGGAACTCAACACAGCAGAGAAGAGGCAGTCCAGGAGGTTCTTGGAGTGTGTGTAGGATAGCTTCTCATCACAGCTAGTGAGCAAGTCTACCAGGGATGGGGCCCCTCTAGACCTGCTGTTTATGAACAGAAAATGGCTGGTGAGAGATGTAGTGGTCAGAGGCCATCTGGGGTACAGTGACCATGAAATGATAGAGTTTTCAATACTCAATGAAACAAGGAGGAGCATCAATAAAACCTCTACCCTGGACTTCCAGAGGGTAGATTTCAGCCTATTCAGGATGCTGATTTGAAGAGTACCTTGGGAAACAGCCCTTAAAAACAAAGGTGTCCAGGAAGGATGGACATACTTCAAGAAAGAAATCATGAAGGCTCAGGACCAGGCTGTCCCAATGTGCTGAAAGGTGAGACAGTGGGGAAAATGACTGGTCTGGCTGGGCAGGGAGCTTTTGCAGGAACTCAGGGAAAAAAAAGATGGTTTATCACCTTTGGAAAAAGGGCAGGCAACTGTAGAAGTGTTTAAGGATGTTGTTAGGTCATGCAGAAAGGAAAGTAGAAAGGCAAAAGCACAATTTGAACTTAATCTGGCCACTTCTGTGAAGGATAATAAAATGTGGTTTTATAAATACATTAATAGCAAAAGGAGGAGCAAGGAAAATCTTCATTCTTTATTGGACGGGAGGGGAATATAGTTACCAAACATGAGGAAACAGCTGAGGTACTCAACACCCTCTTTACCTCAATTTTCAACAATAAGACAGGTCATCCTCAGGACAATTGGCCTCCTGAGCTGGTAGACAGGGATGGGGACATGAATAGCCCCACTGAAATCCAGGAAGAAGAAGTTAGTGACCTGCTGGGCCACTTAGATGCTCACAAGTCTATGGGATCAGATGGGATCCATCCTAGGGTGATGAGGGAGCTGGTGGAATAGCTCACCAAGCTGCTCTCCGTCATTTATTGTCAGTCCTGGCTAATTGGGGAGGTTCCAGATGACTGAAAGTTGGCCAATGTGATCAAGGTTATGAAACTGTTGCCTAAAGAATCAGGAGCCAAAAAAACTCCGGGCAAATTTAGTAAAGATAAGAGAGCAGGCCTTTAATGAAGGCCTTCTGGCACAAGGAGTACAAATGGCACTTGCTCCCGTGTCCAGGGGTTCCACAATTTATGGTATTGTCCATCCAATCCCAGAACTATTCACCCCCAGATCCTCCCCAAATCTGCCCCTGGCACACCTCTCTGGAAATTGAGTTGGGGGTCCTAAGACCACTTTTTTTCCTCATCTTCCTCTTCTTCACGGCACATACTGTCTTTGGAGCTTCTCCAAGGTTCTGGGCTTGACGGTTGCTTTGACTATGATGGTATCTTGTTGTTCAGGCCTGGGATGCAAATGTTCTTAAACAGAATGAAGGCCTGCCTTGAAAGAAGAGTAAACAAGGCTAAAGAATTTACAAAATTCTATAAGAAATGGGGGGCAGGGTTTGGGTAAGTGTAAACTACTATTCTAAAGTGTGAGAGACTACACAGTTATCCTAAAAGTCTATATTTACTACACACCTACTTTAAAATCTACAAAAAGGTAAAAATCCTAAAAATTTAAAGGCATCAAAACAGATCATCTTGAGTGTGATCACATGGGACCTATAGGAAGGACAGGGGATCAGACCCAGCCAGCATGGGTTTGGGAAGGGCAGGTCCTGCCTGACCAACCTGATCTCCTTTAATGATCAGGTGACCCACCTAATGGATGAGGGGCAGGCTGTGGATGTAGTCTATCTGGACTTCAGCGAAGCCTTTGACACTGTCTCCCATAACATACTCCTGGAAAAGCTGACAGCCCATGGCTTGGACAGGGGCACTTTGTGATTGGTTAAGAACTGGTTGGATGTCCAGGCCCAGAGAGTGGTGGTGAATGACATTGCATCCAGTTTGCAACCAGTCCCCCAGGGATCAGTGAGGGCCCAGTCCTGTTTAATATCTTTACTGATGATCTGGATGAGAGGATCAAGTCCACCATTAGAAAATTTGCAGATGAAACCAAGTTGGGGGGGGAGTGTTGATCTACTGAAAGGTAGGAGGGCTCTGCAGAGGGACCTGGACAGACTGGATAGATGAGCTGAATCCAACGGTATGAGGTTCAACACGGCCAAGTGCCAGGTCCTGCACTTTGGCCACAACAACCCCATGGAGCACTACAGGTTGGGAACAGTGTGGCTGGACAGGAGCGAGGCAGAAAGGGACCTGAAGGTACTGACTGACAGCAGGCTGAACATGAGCCAGCAGTGTGCTCAGGTGGCCAAGAAGGCCTGTATCAGGAATAGTGTGGCCAGAAGGACCTGGGAAGTGATTCTTTCCCTGTACTTGGCACTGGTTAAGCTGCACCTAGAGTACTTTGTCGATTTCTGGACCCCTCAATTTAGGAAGGATGTTTAGGTGCTGGAGCGGGTCCAAAGAAGGGAAACGAAGCTGGTGAAGGGTCTGGAGCATGTCCTGTGATGAACAACTAAGGGAACTGGGAGCCTGTAGAGGAGGTGGCTTAGGGGAGATCTTATCACTCTCTACAACTGTTGCAAATGGTTTGATAAAATAATCAATATTTGATAATATAAGAGAAGTAGTTGTGATTAAAGGTAGAGGAGTTTTAAAGCACAATGTACAAAATTGTAAGGAGTATTGTATTTGAAAATATTCAGGAACCTTGCCAAGGAGTTGCTGGACCATACAAAGCTGCTTTCAAGTCTCCTGCACCCTTTCCATCTTGGTCTGGGTACTAAGGATTCCAATTAGTATAGCTAAATAGTATAGACCAATGATTGTTGTAGGATAAGGCTATATAACTAAAGGAACCAATCATTGTAAAGGTTAGATTTAAGAGTGGAGCAGGTGGAGCATAACAAATATAAATTTGAATAGAAGAATAGAACTTATGTAAAAATAAGATATATAAACTGTATGAATTTTGTTGCGCGGTGAACACATTTGGAGGAGCTATCCCCCATGTTTCCAGCACACTGAATAAAGAAGTGTTTGCTTATTCACATCAAATTGGTGCTGAATAAGTTTCTTTTGTCTTGTTTGGTGACACAGCTACCTGAAGGGAGGTTGTTGCAATATTATTAATATAATAAATAAAGGGTCCTAGTGGACCTGAGAGACACCAATGTGGTGTGTAACAGAATCCTTTATTGAGGGAGAACAACAGCTTAAGTAGTAGCTTTGAATTGCAACACTTCACAGCAGGTAAACTTTTTGATCAATCATGCCAAGGCACTTCACTGCTCGTGTGCAGAGTCCTGGAAGACTTCATTTCCCAGAATGCTCTGCTGGATCTCTTCCTGAAACCTGAAATGCCACAATTCCCATCTTTATTACAAGATACAGAACAGTGCAATTTTGAGACCTTTTAGTTAACTACTTTTTAACAGAACATTTCTTATTTGACATAGTAACTTTATTACTTGTATTACCTTTATGGACTTGCAAATTGCAGCAAGCATTTACTTAACCTTATTTACCTAGAGGTTTCATGCAACTGGGTAGAACAAAAACTTTATTATCCGAGGGTCTTTATATAACTGGGGAAACCTTACTTCAAGCAAAAAAGGGTTAGGGGAGGAACGTCTTGTTTTCAGCTGTCCCCTATTAGGGTGATGTGGCAGAGGTAGTGTTTGTTGTGTGAGTGTGCTTGTTTCAGGTATATGGCATAAGGTGCATTTTGGTTCACATACATTCATATATCCACACAGTCTCTCTCTCACTCATTCTTAGGCAGCCGCCTCAATCTCTCCTCATTCATGCATACTTGTAATCTTTGTCTTTATTTTTCAGCCACAGAGGTTTGGTTTGGTTTGAGTCATTAGTTATGTGTTTCTTTCTCTTCAGTTTCTTCATTTGTCACTTCTGTTGCTTACTCCTGCTGTGAAAGAGGCCTAAGATATGACCTTACACACCTGGAAGGAATCCACCTCAGTTTAGTACCTGTAGAGACGCAAGCATACCCTCTCCCCCATGTCACGAGGTCCACCGGTCCCGACCACTGTCCTGTTACTATGTCTTTTATCATGACCGGTGGTACCTGACTTGTATGTTGGCGTTCATACATAGTACAGTCTGTGTCATCACAATTTAAGAAATTTAGAACATATGTTGCTTTCCACAGGTGTTCCTGTGGACTGAGGATGGATTCCCCCTTTTTTTGTTTTTACAGCATTTCCTTTGCTGTATGGTGTGCTCTTTCCATGATTGCTAGCCCCGTGGGTGAGTGTGGTATGCCTGTGGAATGAAGGATACCCCAATCTGTTAGAAATGTTTTGACCTTTAAGGAGCAGTATGCAGGACCATTGTCTGTATGGTTTTTGGAATTCCCAAAGTTGCAAAGCATCTATGCCAGTGCTTGATAACATCTCTTGCTTTTTCTCCTCTGTGTGCAGTTGTCGTGGTCGAGGCGGGAGGCGACATAGGTTTCAGGATACCAACTTGCTTTATTGCAACAGTACAGCTACCTTTATACAGTTCTGGGTGACACATGTACACACAGCATTGGTTTACCACTATCATAACAACTTATGATTGGACATACAGCCACGTGTCTTAACACAATAGGTTAACATTCCTAACAGGAAACCCACTCTGTTACAGTCCTACTGTCTGTGGTAAACCCTCTGCCAGGTGTAAGAAGTTCCATCTTCAGTATCTCAGTTTACAGAGAGGCCAGAACCAGCTGGGCTCCCCCACATGCAGTAGCATTAATATATTTAGAATGGGTATCTACTGTAACATGGACATATTTTAGTCGACCAAATTCAGCTATGTGTGTTAGATTTCATTGGCTGTTATACCTCGGGGATTAACCCCTTCTTAAGATGGCATGGGGGCAATTTGCTGACAGTCAGGACATGACATAATGATATCTCAAGCTTGATTTATTGTAATTTGGAATTGTCTTTTTAGGGAAGATGAATTTTGATGAAAGAACAGGTGGGAAATTTTATCTTACTCGAGAACTTTGGGCACTGTGATGGTCATAGCGGCAGCATCTGCTTTTTGGTTACCTTCCGCTATGGGTCCTGGCAAATCTGTGTGGGAGCGGACGCGCATTATGTAAAAATCAAATTTTCTGTGGTTCACAAGGAACCATATAGTACGTATTTCTGCAAACAGACAAAGATTAGTGATATCTCGAAGGAAAGAGGCTTCGAGACATGAAACCAACCCCGCAGCATAACACGAATAAGTAATAACATTAAATGGTTGATCAGAAAACAGTTCAAAGGCTATACGGATTGCAGCAAGTTCTAGGACTTGTACAGAACCTTGGTTTATGGTCTGTACTTTTTTGTCCCACTGTCCAGTGATAGGGTTTACCCATGTTACCACAGCTTTTCATGACCGTCCAGATGCATCAGTGAAGACAGTGATGCCTCCCACAGGTTGTGACCGGCAGCAGCGTGCAGTCATCAGAGGTAAGTTTCCCACTTCTGCCCAGAGTCTGTGTTTAGGGAAATGAATAGAAATGTCACCGTTGTAGTCTGCAAGAAGCCAGTCTAGGTTGTCTTTTGTCACTGGAATGTAGATGATCTCAGGGTCTCGTCCATCCAACTCCTGTAGATATTCCCCACCCTTAATGATAAGCTTAGGAAACATTTCATTAAAGGTCCAAACAGTTTTGGGTGGTGTGTGGGGCAGAAATAACCATTCAAGAACCCTGAGGGGGCCAAGACTCCATCTGATACCATTGAAACAGTATGGCAAAAGGCTGGAATTTACTGGAGACAAGTGCAAGGCGCATGTGTAGGTCAAGGTGTCGCCGCCTGCCTTGCCTGTTCTCAATTGCTTGAGAGCATACCTTTAGGGCTCGCTTAGCTTCAGTTGTCAGAGAGCAAGTGGAGGTTAAAGTCAGGTCTCCCTTGAGCAGTTCAAAGAGAGGGTGCAACTCCTCTGTGGTTATTCCTAGAAGTGGTCTGAGCCAGTTAATAGCTCCTAATATTCACTGCAAGTCATGAAATGTCAGAGTGTCTTTTACCTTAAGAGTCAGTGGCTGTGGCACGATTTCTTGCTGTGTGATTTTCCATCCAAGGTAGGCCCAGGGCTGAGTCCTCTGGATCTTTTCTGGGTACACCTGTAACCCTGCTTCTCAAATAGCATTAGTTAAAGCAGTCATAATAGGTGGTAAATCAGTTTCTTGGGCAGTAGCTACTAGGATATCATCCATATAGTGATAAATAATAGCAGAAGGGTAGAGTTGCCGGACAGGGTGTATGACTTTGGCAACCACTGTCTGGCAAATAGTTGGACTATTCCGCATGCCCTGTGGGAGAAAGACCAAGTGGAACCTTTTCATAGGCTCTGCATGACTGAGGGCAGGAACTGAAAAGGTAAAGCGGGGGGCATCACTTGGATGCAGGAAAATGGTGAAGAAACAGTCTTTTAGGTCAATTACCATCAGTGGCCATCCTGCAGGGAGCATGGCAGGTGAGGGAAGTCCTGGTTGTAGCGTCCCCATTGGCTCAATGACTGCATTGACTGCTCTGAGATCCTGTAGTATTCGTCACTTGCCACTTTTCTTAGGGACACAGAACACTGGAGTATTCCACGGGCTAGAAGTTGGTGCTATGTGGCCAGCATCCAGCTGTTCCTGGACTAAGTTTTGCAGTTGAACAAGCCGTTCCTTTTTCAAGGGCCATTGATTGACCCAGATGGGGTCCTCTGTTTTCCAGATGGGGTCCTCTGTTTTCCAAGTCAGTTTAATAGAGTCATGGAATGGTTGATCAATGGCCCTTAATGAAAAATCTGAGTGTCTTTTGTCTGGTCATCCCCTACCACAATTTGCATAACAGTGCCAAATTGACCCAAGACATCCCTTCCCCACAGGGTACAAGGAATGGGAACTATGAAAGGTGCAACTCTGGCTATCTGCCCCTCTGGCCCAAGCACCGTGTGCAGATGAGCACTTTGCCTGGGCCTTTGCATGCCTCCCACCCCCTGAATGGACAACACAGGGAACACCATGGCCCATTCAGATGGCCACTCTGTATCCTTTATGATAGTAACATCAACCCCTGAATCTACCAAGCCTTTAAACTTGCTCCTGTCTATTTGGCAAATCAGCATAGACTGAGAGGCAGAGATGGCTTTTGTCCAAAATATTTGTGGTTCACCTGTGCTCCCAAAAGCCCCGAAACCTCTCTCCCTCTCCCCAGGTGGTGGCAAGTTGTAGAAGAGTATTAGCTGAGCTAGTCTCTACCCTTCAGGTATGTAGCAGGGCAGTACTGGTGTCCATGCCATGATTTGGATCTCACACAGAGAATCCGAATCAATCACTCTGGGTAAAACAAACAAACCCATCCTCGTGGTTGAGGAATCGCCAATTAGGAGGCTGTGTACACTTGGGCCTAGAGGTCCCCACACACACCACGTCCATGGATGTTATAGTTGCTGGCTTTCTGGAGGCCAAGTCCAGGCCAATGCTTCCTGTGGTGACTGCGAGTAAATCACAAACCAATTGCTTGGGGACGAATTTATTTGATTGCAGGGGGCGCGGGCCTTGCTCCCCACCTGTAGTTTCCCAAGAACGCAGGACTTTTCTCATGGTCAGCTCGCGACCTACAGTTACAAGCCCATTGCTTTCCCTTACAGCATTTGTGGTGCACTGTCAAGGGGGACTTTTTAGGGCAATTCTTAACAAGATAATTAGTTGCCCCACGTCGATAACAGCCACCTTTCTCCTTTTCTCCATTATCTACCTTTAGCTGGGTGGCTAACGCTGTTGCTAGAGAGTGTGGTGATCAACAGATCCCACATTCTGGCAAGCTCGCACCATTTCAGCAATCGTGAAACTTTCTCTTTTTGGTAGGGATTGCAAAGCTCGTCTACAGTCATTATTTACATTTTCGTATGCGAACTGTTTAAAAAGCAACTCCCTAGCAGTGTCATCTTGTACTTGTTTGTTTAGAGCAGTTTGTATCCAATCAAGGAATTTTGGGAATGGTTCAGTGGATTCCGGTAAGACTTATGCAAACAACAAGTTACTGTCTTTGTCTGTACTAGGAAGCTTCCGCACTGATCTCAAAACCAGTTTTGATATGACTTCATAAATCTCTTGTGGATAGCCAATCTGGGTTTCGGGAGCTGAGTAGGCTTCCTCCCCTGCTAGATGATCACTAGTCATGCCCACCCATAAACCACCCGGTTCATTTGCATAAGTGACACAACTTTCCTGAAAGTCTGAAAGCCACACACTCTGTGCTACCTATTGTCTATAAAGAAGAAAACATACGGGATGAGGAAACATGGCTTTCTTTAACTATTTGCCTCAGGTCTTTAGTTACCTCATATGGTAAGCTTTGGAACTGAGAGTTTTGCCATGGTCAGTATACCACTGGACATGCATGTATTATTTTCCAATTGCCCGATTTAACTGCCTCCTCTCAGCATCTATCCCAGTTTCTCACATATAAATCCGCATCTGCACACCTTTCCTCATTCAGAGCTACCACAACTAACCCTTCTCCCAGGTCCCCCACCATATCACTGTACTCTGGGTCATCACTATCGGCATCTGCCAGAGGGTACCTTCCCACTGTGTGGCTGGTGCAAGATGGCTATGCCACTGGTAGAGACGGTTCCTCCCCAGCCACGCGGTTGGGATAGTATGGCTGCACAGATGGAAGAGAAAGGCTCATTTCCTGTTCTTGGGGTGAACAAGATGGAGCCGCCCTTGTAACAATGCACTCACCACGTGGTCAAGAGCCAACCATGGGCAAATGGTACCTGCCATCCTGCACGCACTCCCCCCTAGCCCTCACAACGCGAGTCCACCGTTTGCTCCCTGGTAGTGGCCCCTCGATCCGAACCCTGCGCCGGCCCCCCCACAGCAGTTCCACAGCTCAAGTCCCGTGCCTGGCCCCCTGCAGCGGCCTCACGGCTTGAGTCCTGCGCCCGGCCCCCTGCAGCAGCCCTGTGGCTTGAGTCACGCGCCCGACTCGGCTCCTACTCCCACGGACCTGCGCACCTGTGAAAAACCTGCTCCGAACTGTAGCCCATAACATTTCCCTCCCATTCCTGACCATGGTGAAACAACACTTCCTCTGAAAAAAATCCTTCCCTTTCCGAAACTCTCTCCTCTCTCATCCCCATTAAGTCCCCACTGTCTCCCACTTTCACTTTCTACTTCTATAAGAATTGTTTGCCCACCAGTGTTTGGGGCCAGGAGGGATGTCTAGGGTTTATTCCCATGGCTGAACTTGCCTTCCTTTGTGCAGTTAGTAAGGCGTTCATAACCTGAGTCCATGCAGTCAGATTTCTAAAGGCCTCCATATCTCCAAACATTGCTTCATGTCTCATTGTCCTTCCAATATTCTGCCAAGCAGTCATGTTTAATGCTCCGACCAATGGAGTTCCCAGTAATGCAACTTCCATCCATTTTAGTAAGTTCACTAGTTTTTCTTCCCTTATTTCCCTTGAATGTCTCTTTAGTATTGAACTTAAAGCTTCTGCATTTTCCTGTAATTCACATTAATTAGAAGTTCCCATTTTTCGACCTCTCACCTGGGACATGTGAGTAGATAGGGTCTGGCGATCGGAAGATTTCGGTTTGTACGGAAAGGTAGGGACCAACCCCCCTCCAGGGACCACCCCCTCCGATGCCTGGCAGCCAACAGTAGATTAGGTGACTTCACAAGCAGACGGAAATGAC
>NW_026087415.1:0-74027 GCF_022539395.1 Myiozetetes cayanensis | reverse complement strand
GGGCTTTATCACCCATGGCCCCTCAAATCTCCCTGGGCCACAGTGGTCCTGTAGCATTTCTTCGTGTTATCTCTCTCCTCTCACATATCAGAAAGAGAGGCTGAGACTTCTCTTGGTGTGCTGGGGAAAGGAAGGAAGGGGGGGGGAAGGGGGAGGGGGGAGAAGAGAAAGCATTGAAACTACCTTTGAGAAAGAGGAACTTAGGCCATTTTGCCCCAAGGCACGTACTATCTCTTTCAGAAGCAAAGGGACTGACTATCCCAGGAACCCGAACCCTGTACATTTTCCAGGTCGGCCAGTATTGATAGGCCTACCAGCTATCAGGGAAGTCACACTGGTCTTAAAGTCCCCCCTGAACATGTATGCATGGGTAGCCACAGATGCCCATGGCAGAAAACATAAAATTAATACCAGATGGATAGTTCCTTCTTTTAAAAGAAGTGGTCTAAGCAGGACTGAGTTTTCTCTCTCCTCTTACAGGTATTCCAAGAGGAGAGGTATCCCATGAGAAGATGATGTGGTCATTGTTATAAGTTAGTATAAGAATTTAGAAAACTCAATTCCAATTAAACATTGATAAATTTATTAAGCAAGCGATAATAAAGCAAAACAGCGCTGGGTGGCCTGGAGGGCAGGTGCCCGGCCAAGGCACACTCTGAAAATGTAGTAAATGTTCTTTTTATACATTCTCAAGTCCTGGCTTTTCGGATGTAAATTTGTTTGTGGCTTGAGTTCGTGGCTGTTAAGTGGTCGTCTGGTACTTGTTAGAGATGAAAGGTGCAGTTCTTATCAGTTGTTTATTGACACTTGCTTGATTGGCAAGCTGTCTGTGAAACTTATCTTGTTTAATTATAACAAAAGTTTCTGACTCCCTCATACACATAAGATTTTATGAACAAAGTTAACCCTTCTATTACAATCCGTCATTTTTTTTTTAATAATGGTAATAATTGTATTAAAAATACATGGTTTAAACATTAGTCTTAAAATCAATAAAATAAGAGGTTTTGTAATAGTTGACAACAGAGTAATTAACGAAGGTACATAGTTAAACATAGATTAGTATTTAAAGGGTTGATGATTATTAGTTATTTTTTGTGTTTGTTTTTGAAATGCTTACTTCTAAATTATTGGTGGAGACCTTGAGGAAGCATAATTAGGCTTAATTTTTTTTTTTTTGTTTGGTTTTGTCCTTTTTATTTTACAGAGTGTTAGTTTTAGTTCAGGTTTATTGAGAGGTTTGTCATATGCTTACGCATCCACTCTAGTACATCTCTGTCTCCCTTCACCTAACTCCGTTGCATGGAGCAGCGAGGTATTCTGTAATCTTCTCGGCAGCAGTCGTATTCTTCAGGGTTTATATGACCTCTAAGTTTAAGATGTTTTGAAGGAGAAAAAAAACCCAAAAACCAAAAACCAAAAACCACACTCCCAAAGTATTACAGACAAAGTATTTCAATCATTATTGTTTGTTTTTTTTACTTTAAAGGGTAGAATAATTTTTTTTTTTCCTTAGGTGGCACTTTATAACGTGCTTCCACCAATAATTTTATAGGGGTATATATTTTATAGACATTTTTCATGTCCTTGGGACTGATAGTTAATATTATTTTTTTATTCCATTTAGTATATTGACAAACTATTCATCCTTTATGATTTAAATGGGGATGTTTTAAACAGGGTATGCCTCTAGGTATTCTGTGAAATACAGGAATATTGGCTTTTATGTTACAACAGTGGGGCAGATGGATATGGGTTTTTATTATTTAAAGATTGCCCTTGATTCGAGAGGAATTCTGTTTGGATGTTAAGGTATATAATGGGTTATTTGTAAAGTATATGGAGGAGGTATTTGGAATCTTTTGTACAGCAGGGGGGATGCTTTCTTAGAAATTTTGGAATGAATCATTATTTATTCAGCAGTCTTTTCCTTCTCAAGATTAATTTCAGATCGTCTGTAGCTCTTTCCGTAGTCCAATGGTCACTTGGGAGAGGTTCTGTCATTCAGGAGGCATGTGTCTGTCTTTGCTTTGCAGTAGGGATCATAGTCTCTGTTGTGTGCAGTACCTGGAATGGATTCTCTCAACAAGGGGTTAAAGATGTTTCCTTCCCAATTCCCAGGGTTTATCCTATGCATTTTGAAATTTAAGGGTGCTGTTTGGGCTAAGGTCCCCTTTTGTTTTCTTTCCAATTCTGCCACAGTTCCCTCCACTTTTACACTGAGTTCGATTAGGACTTAGAAAGTACGAATACTCCCAGGCTGTGAATATGCTAGTATACAGGAATTAATATAATTAGTCTCAGTCACCACAGTGATCTGCTGAGAGTCAACAGTAGGCTTTAGGTCATAAACATAATTGTGTTTACTTGGGCTGTTACATTGTCTCTTTTCATTTTTAACAATATGGGTTTCAGTATAGAATAAACGCTAAAATTACTTTTTATTTTAAGGTTGTGTTTAGGAAGGAAAAAGAAAATATTTCTTTCTCTCTATTTCTCACAATCCATAGAAATGAAACTTTATTCAGGGCAGCTGCATCTGCCCTGCCAGGCAGCCGCCCCCCAGAGTTCCCTCCAGGCTAGGAACCCCCAAAAGAAATACGGTAAATAAGTTTATGGAAAAGAAACAAAAATAAAAATATATGTATTCACTATACAAACTCAAATTTTTTTCTTTTCCTTTGTTTGTTTTTTTTTTTTTTTCCTAATCAAGGTCACTTCAGTGAGTTCTTTAAGATATGTTTACGTACCATACAGGGCAATATAAACAGACCGGTAATAAACAGTCTGGAAGTTATTCTACAGGGCTAGTGAGAAAAAGAAACATTTTCCTAGTGAAACTAGGGTAGATTAGGCTTGATATAATCAATGGGCACTCAGTCCACATACATGATGTACACAAAGTCCTCTCCCCGGGTGGAAAGGAGAAGAAGCAAAGGTGATATCAATACTGAAGTTGTTGTTAAAAGTATGGCTTTCGGTACAGAATACACACAAAAATTATTTCCGTGTACATATTTCAAGATAACAAATAATTGGTACCACTCTAGGTCTGTGAGAATATTCAAAGGCACAGACACATGCAATGAAAGCAACACCATTTTACCATTTAATATATTTATACGAACTATGATCACAATAGCTTATGATATTAACAATGGCCTTGTTACACTTTCTTTAAAAATGAAGTTTTTGATAGTAAAATTACACAACACTTTCTTATGCCATGCTGGCAAATATAATCACAGACTTATTATATCAGAGTTTCTAATTTTAATTCAGATTTTTAATAAAAGCATTAACTAATCAATCAATTTGAAATCCCATTCTCTTTCCTTAGCTCGTCTGGAGTACTATCCTCCTCTTCTCTCTGACTTTCTCTTCTCAATCTACTACATGCAATTCTTTCCTTTCTTTCTCCATAGATTCCTACACTGTTCTTATCTTTTCCTTTTAAAGATTACAAAAGTAACTTCCCTCTTCCTAAGCCATTAAAACAAAAGTTGCAGACTTTTCCTTTCATTACAGCAGACACCGTTTCTTTAGTTCTCTCTCCCCCTTCCCTTTTCTTTTCTCAGTTTTCCACACTGTGGTCTCAATCTTGGTACGATTTTTATTGTTAGATTTAAACTTGTTTTATGAGAAACTTGGTAAAGTTTTCCCCCTTTTTTTTTTTTTTTTTTTTTTCCCCAGGGATCCCGTCCCCATGGAATCAGAGGGCTTGCTTTTTTTCCTCTGTCCCATCTTCTAAGGTGCCTTGAAAGGTACACACACTCGTGTCCTCGCGATTGTGACTTGCACTCTCGCGGGCCATGAGAAATGCATTACTAGAGAGTCCACACTTGCTTGGTCTCGTATCGAGACCTCTCACACAGGCACACCTTAGGATCACCTCCCCAACCAAACGGCTCACCAAAAAAGAAAACTTTATACTTACCCCTCCCTGGGGTCTTCGTTTGGTCTTCGTGCACAAAATTTAAGGGGTCTGCAGATTTTTTTTTGCTTTATTATCGAAATTTTATTAGGTTCATTGATCCAGAGTTTGGTGAGAACAGCCTTCAGAGCAGGGCTATCCGGAGATAGGGCACCTCCCTTTTCTGCAGGAGTCCACACCAAAGCAAATTGGATTCCTGGGACACGGCACCAAAATTGTTATAAGTTAGTATAAGAATTTAGAAAACTCAATTCCAATTAAACATTAATAAATTTATTAAGCAAGTGATAATAAAGCAGGGTGACCTGGAGGGCAGGTGCCCCGCCAAGGCACACTCTGAAAATGTAGTAAATGTTCTTTTTATACATTCTCAAGTCCTGGCTTTTCGGATGTAAATTTGTTTGTGGCTTGAGTTCGTGGCTGTTAAGTGGTCGTCTGGTACTTGTTAGAGATGAAAGGTGCAGTTCTTATCAGTTGTTTATTGACATTTGCTTGATTGGCAAGCTGTCTGTGAAACTTATCTTGTTTAATTACAACAAAAAGTTTCTGACTCCCTCATACACATAAGATTTTATGAACAAAGTTAACCCTTCTATTACAGCCATGAGAAGATAAAGTGCCAACAGGACTAAAGACTTACAGTGTTCTTTGCCTCATAGATTGTTTGCACACCTTTTGTCAAGGTAGTGTTGCCTAAAAGACCACAGAAAAAAAGACTCCAAACCAATTTAGTATAGGAGATAAGGAGAGCAGAAGCTTTAATGAGCCTCCAGGTCCCAGGAATACAAACCCCATGCTCACCTTTGGACACAGGTTCTATGATTTTATAATGATGTTCATCCAATCCCTGCTCCTCCACCCTCTGGTTCTGCCCTGTTCGACCCCTCAGTACACCCTCTTGGGAATTGAGTCTGGGGGAGTTTGGGACCCTTCTTTCATCATCTTCATCCTCCTCTCATCACGTTGAGTTCTTGGAGGCCTTCCAAAGTTCTGGATTTGAAGACCGTTGGGCCTATGTTTACATCTTCTGGTGAAGATGTTAGGGTGTTTTTCTGCAATTCTACCTTGATAAGAAGACTAAACCACTAACAGAATTTTGAGGGATTGATATGGGACGGGGTTTGGTATTTGTAACCATTAAACTAGTGCTGTTACTTTTACTAGAAAATACTGGTAAAAGATACAATACCCTGAGAAATATAATACAACTACATTTAAAATCTACATTTACTACATAACTACTTCTAAAGTCTATAAAAATTTAAAAAATCAAAAACTCTAAGGCATCAGTAGTTTTGGGATAGTTATATTTGTATACGTTTTATCTCAGTAGTTTTGCTGTATGTATATAAGTTTGTTGCAAGCAAGGCTTTGGGATATTTGTGTTTCCTCTCTGGTTGCCTCTTGTCATTTAGCTTCGGAGCTCAGACAGGATTTTATATGATTATGAAATCAAATCTGTATACCTCTTCCTACCTCCTCAGAGCAAAGTATAAAATAACTATACCAACAGAACTATATGTAGTAGTAGTAAGTGATGTATGAAGCATGATCGTGCAAAAGAAGAGAATGTTGAACTTTTGGTGGCCCTTGGAGGGAGGGAGAAAAGGGGATGACAGGGCAGTTGAGGCAGCAGCTGGAAAATTTTCTCTGTGTAAGAACTAAATGAAACGGTTTTATTACAAGCAGGGTTTTCATAATTGCCTCATGATGAGGAGTTTTTGTGATAAGGGGTGTTCTGCAGTTGCCTGTGGTTGCAGTTCTGTTGCAGCCATGACCTGTTAATAGTTGTGATCATGTTACTGTTGCTTATTATTACTATATAGAGGCAAACCAGGAAACCTGTAAGACAATGAGACCAGCAAGGGCTCATTGCCCGAGGGACCACGTGGCCGAGACAGGGGAACAATCTGATAAATCAGTTAAAACAACCAATGGTCTGGCAAAGGGAAGTGTGAGCCAGCCCTGAGAGACCCAATTGAGCTCAAGAAAAAGGCTATATCTCCTTTTAAGGAAGAAAGGGAACAGAGCTGAGTATGGAAGGGATGAGGGAATAGTTATGCAAATCAAGAAACCTTAAAAGAACTGCCCCCCCCCCCCCATCTCGGGTGTGCTTTCAGGCCCTGGCACGAGGCAGACCTGACTGCACTCAACACGTGCTAAAAATAAAGTTCTTTGTTTCACTTTATTTGGCTGTCTTCAAAATTTTAATTAGAGATATTTCGCACATCCGGGTATAGGCACGGAAGGCATAAGTGGTCAAGATGACAGAGGAACAGAAGAAAGGATGTCAGGTGTGGAAACCAAGGAAGGGTTTAGAAAGTTGGGAAGGTATTTGGTCCGAATCCAGGACCCTGATTGGAATAATATACTGAGTAGGTAGGTAGGAATGGCTCAAGTTTTGTTATACCTTTGAACCCTCTTGATGCCTTAAGGTTCATAAGTATGTAGATTTTAATGCAGCTTTTAGCACTTTTTAGTAATTTTAGGATAGAGTTTTTAACTAAATACTTTTGCACCAAATTCCAAAATATTGCTTATGTTTCTTGTCAAGGATTTCAATAGAGATTTTTTAGCAAGCTAAGGTGCATCTAGTCTCAAGAGAGTGTACAAGAAAAAGATATATCTAGACCATTCTTTAGTCAAAATTATTTAGAAAGCCCAGAATCCTTGAAATAGTTCCAAGAAGGAGAGAAGACCTGAGGAAGATGAAGATGGGAGGAAAGAGTGGTCGTGGAAGACCATCCACCCAATTCAGGAAAGCGAGCCTGAGGGAGGGTCTGAGGGTGGTCCTGGGGGACGAACAATTTTCGGGATGGATGTATTCCATTAGATATGATAATTAGTGGTATAAAGTTGTAACAGTTATCTTGTATGCTTGTGCAAAAATGTATTTTATGCACCTGTGCTGGTTTAAAGGCAAACCGGCAGGAGAAATGAACCCAACTCAAAAGAGATTATAAATCAGAATTACAATTTAATAAAAATAATACAATAAATACAATTATACAGATGAACAGTTGGTTTTAACCCACAAAACACCCAGATGTATAACCTGGCACCCTGGGGCATGAACAGAATGGTGTTCGTTGGCCCCCGTGCTGAGCCCCATGTGGGCCCCCTGAGTCCAAAAGTAAAAGGAGAGGAAGAACCTGTTGGTGCGAGTGATGGTCACAGTCTGGTCGAGAATGGTGGTTGCAGTTCAGCTAAGGTTCTGGTCCTCCTCTAGATCCCATGAGTGGTACCACAAGTCCCAAGACCCCAAGATTATATACACTCGGGTTCAGGCGGGAATGCCCAGCACCTCCCCCAGGGTGGGGAGTTCTACAATGGGTGAGTTGTGGGTGTGAGGACAGGAACATCCTCCTATCTCACAGGCCTCTTAACACCCAGCTTATAGCCAGAGGGGTCAGGTGTTCTCTGGGCAGCTGCTGCAAATGGTCTATTGTTAACAGTTTCTGGGAAATGACATAGAGGGTGTAGAATATGCAGTTTGGGTTACACCCACACAGTGATGAACTGGTCCAGGCTGCTCTAACTAGGACAGCACCTTAAAGAGCTTTAATTAAAGACATGGACTCTTCCTTTCTATACTAAAATCGTTTTAAGTATTTTTCTTTGATTTTACGCAGGGTAGGCAGGGAAAGGCCATCAAAGGGAGGGATAGTCATGGAAATGCAAGTCAAAGGAGGAAATCACAGGAGGTGAAAGCAAGGCAAAGAAAGGGGTTGGCAGGTCAAGGTAGGGGATGGAGGCACAAAAGACTGAGAGGCAAGGGAGGGGTAAGCAGGGCAAGGCAACACAAGGGGTGGGTTTGCAAGGCAAAGAGTGGGTTTGCAGTGCAAGGAAAGTGAGAGGTAGGCAATGAAAGGCAAGACAATGCAAGGGAGCTGTAGGAAATTCAAGGCAAGTCAAGGGAGAGGTAGGCAAGGTAAGGAAAGGCAAGGTAGTCATATGGCAAGGCAAGGGAGGGGTAGGCAATGCAATGCAAGTCACAGGAGGAGAAGGCAAGGCAAGACCTGACAAGAAAGGGGTCAAATCATCTCAAATCTCAAATCTGAGGATGGGTATGCAAGAGAATGCAAGACAAAGGAATGGAAGGGAAGGAAATGCAAGGCAAGGGAGTGGTAGGCAAGGGAAGACCAGGAAGTTGTAGACAGGGTAAGGCAAGAAAGAGGAGAGGAAGGCAAGTCCAGTGAGGAGTAGCTAAAGGAATGATAGAGAGGGGTAGGCAGGGCAAGGAAAGCCTAGGGAAAAAAGGGATAGACAAGTCAGGGGATGGGTATGCAAGACAATGCAAGGCAAGGGAGAGGTAGGCAAAGCAGAGGAAGGGGTGGGTTTGCAAGTCAAGGCAAGTGACAGGTAGACAATGCAAGGTAAGGCAAGACAACTGACAGGTAGGTAATTCATGGTGATACCTTGGAGTTTTGATGTTTTAATTTTTTTATTTTTCTAGACCTTAGAAGTAGTTATGTAGTAAATGTAGATTTTAGAGTAGCCACATATTATCCCTTTACCCTTAACACACTAGCTCAAACCCCTGTTACCCATTCCCATATCAGTTCCCTAAATTCCATAGCCTGTTTAGTCTCTTTTTCAAGGTAGAATTGTAGAAGAACACCCTAACCCTACGGAACAAGATATAGCCATAGACCCAACAACCTTCAGGCCTAGAATTCTGGAAGGCCTCCAAGGACATTACGTGTTCTGAGGAAGATGAAGATGAAGAAGAGGGGGTCCCAAAATGCCCCCAGACCCAATTCCCAAGAGGCGTGGCAGGGGCAGAACCTGGGTGGTAGCTGAACGGGATTGGGTGAAAATCATTATAAAAACTGTGGACATCTGTATTTCGAGAGCGTGTGCTGGGAGTATTCCAGAAAGCCTGGGGGCTCATTAAAACTTTTGTATCCTTATCTTATCTCCTACCTAATTTGGCTTGGAGTCTTTTTTTCCCCACAGCCATTTAGGCAACAATGGCAAGACAAGGAAGGGGTAGGCAGGGAAAGGCAAGGACACACATGGGTCTGTAAGGCAAGGTAAGGCAAGGCAAGGGATGGAAAGGTAAGGGAGGTGTAGGTAAGAACAGGCAAGGGAGGCATAGGCAAGGCAGGGCAAGTGGGGTCAGGAAAAACAAGGTAATGGATGGGTTGGGAAGGCAAGGCAACTGAGGGGAAGGCAAGGAATTACCACTGTCTTGCTTTGCCTTTCTCTGCCTACTCCTTCCTTGCCTTGCATTGCCTTGCATCACTGTCCCCACTTTCACTTGCAAACCCCTTCCTTGCCTGGCCTTGCCTTGCCTACACCTCCCTATCCTTGCCTTGCTTACTTCTCACTGGAATTGACTTCCCTTCCTGTCCCCTGACTTGCCTTGCCTAAAAACTCCTGGCTTTCCCTTACCTACCCCTCCCTTGCCTTGTATTGCCTTGCATCCCTGTCCCCCACCTTGGCATGCCTACCACTTTCTTGCCTGGCCTTGTGTTGCCTTGCCTTCTCCTCCTATAACTTACCTTGCCTTACATACCCCTCTCTTGCCTTGCCTACCCCTCTCTTGCCTTGCATACCCATCCCCCACCTTGACTTTCCATTTCTTGCCCAGCCTTGTCTTGCCTTTTCTACCCCTCTTTCATAGTTTTAGGAGATTTTGTATTTTATTACCTGATTTCTAGCATATTTTTGGAGGAACTGTTTCAATAAGAAGGAAACTCCATCACCACAGTTGGTCAGTGGTGAAGGGGGGAAGAGGGGGGAAGGGAGGGTGTGCTTGTAGCCCTTGCCACAGTATTCCTTCTTTGTTCTCCCAGGGGAAAAGGAGGGAAGGGAAGCACATGTTGGTCACCATTTTGTCTGTATACAAAAGGAGGGGGAGGAAGACTAGAGGTGATCTCTACCTGTTGTTGAGTTGAGCTGCTCTGTTGGTATTTTTGGTTTTGCTGCTATATTTGTCAGTAAACTGTTAATTTTTCACTTATATCTCCTTGCATTTTGTCTCTCTGTATTGGTGGGAAAAAAGAAGAGGTCTTAATAAAAGGGGAGCGAGTTCATTTGATTGGAGTTCCCACCCCAAGACACTCTCCCTTGCGTACTCCTCACTGACCTTGCCTTCCTCTCCCTTGCCTTGGCTTGCCTTGCCTAGAACTTTCTGGCCTTTCCTTGACTACTGCTCCCTTGCATTTACTTGCCTTCCCCTCACTGCCTTGCCTCCCCTGTTCTTGCCTGGCCTAGAATTTCCTACACCTCCCTTGCATCGCCTTGCCTTTCATTTCCTACCTCTCCCTTGTCTTGCCTTGCCAACCCATCTCTTGCCTTCCCTTGTAAACCACTCCCTTGCCTTGCCTTGCCTTGCCTTGCCTTGGCCTGCCTACCCCTCCCTTGCCTTACATTGTTTTACATACCCATCCCCACCTTGACTTGCATACCTGTGGGAGGAGGAGCTTCCAGAACCAACGCACACAAATCAATATGATTTAAGCAAATGTTCCTCTTTATTTACGTAACCTGACCTCTTATATACTTTCAGTGCCCTGCGGCGCGTGATCACTTTCAAACTACTGGTTATCTGCTGTACCCACGAACTGAGCATGCATTACTAACACACTTTCTATTGGGTGCATACAGATGTCCACATGATATGAAGACATTGCTTTTGTCTAAAAACTCCTCCTTATTGTTGTCACAGGTTACTCATAGTTTACATTCCTGCAGTCTGTTATCACTGCCCTGTATTTTTCCACTGCCTGCAAATAGGTTTCTGGTTATGTCAGGCCCAGGCCTAACTGAGGCCTATTAGTATGGTTTGTTCATAGTGTGTCTTTTTTCATCTAAGCACTCCACACATACCCCTTTCTTCCTGGCCTTTTCTTGCCCTGCTATCATAGATTTGAAAAGAGATGTTGGAATTTTTTCCCAATGTGGCCCCCCCCCCGCCGTTTGTTTCTTCCAGGATGGGGGTAGAGTGGAGCCGCATGTCCAGGGCAGTGCAGGAGCAGGGAGAGGGGAAGGTCTCGTGGGGAAATATGGTGGCTGCAGGGATAGTTGGGGAGTCTTTTGTTCGAGGGCTTCTCGGGGTTTGGTTTGGGACCGGACAGAGCAGGAGCCTGGTTTTTGGTTGCCTTGTTCTCATTTCCTGAGAGGATGTTTTTTTCCCCATGGGACACCTTGTGGAGGACAAATGAGAGAGAGAGAGAGACGACCCATCTCAGAGTGAGGTATTCTGCTTTCAAGACTGCCTGGGGGAAAAGGACTTGTTATGTTTTTTGGGTTTTTTTCATTGCTGGCTGCCAGCATGCGTGGCTGCAAGCAGCTTTTGAATTGCCGGGACAGTCCTGCCTTTCCCCCACCCCTCCCCCAGTTGCCACAGGTTTCTCCACCACCCCCACCCCCAGCCCCCCACCCCCCACACCTGGGGATTTGGGACTTTGTTTTGTTTCTTCTAAATGTTTTTGATTGCACCATTTGTTGTTTATTCAGATTTGTGTTAATAAACAGTTGTTCCTTTTCCTATTCCACACTTCCACCTGAAGTCTCCTAATTTTTAAGTTGTAATCTTGTTAAACTAAGACACCTGCCTACCCCTCCCTTGCCTTGCCTTGCCTAACCCTCCCTTGCCTTTCCTTGCCTTGCAACCTCATCCCCCACCTTGACTTGCCTACCCCTTTCTTGCCTGGCCTTGCCTTTCTTTTCCTTCTCCTTCTATGACTTGCCTACCCCTTTCTTGCCTGGCCTTGCCTTTCTTTTCCTTCTTTTATGACTTGCCTACCCCTTTCTTACCTGGCCTTGCCTTTCTTTTCCTTCTCCTTCTATGACTTGCCTCACCTTCCCTTTCCCCCACTGGCCTTGCCTTTCCTTGTCTACTCCACTCCTCTCCTGCCTTGCCTACCAAACCTTGTATTTCCTTACCCAGCCTTACCATCTTTTGCCTTGTCTTGCCTTGTGTACCTCTCCCTTGCCTTGCTTTGAATTGCTCATACCTCCTTTACCTTTTCTTGCCTTTCATTGCCTATCTCTCAGTTCCTTTGCCTTGCCAACCCATTCCTTAGCCTTGCCTTGTATCCCACTGCCTTCCCTTTCCTTCACTTGCCTTGCCTACCCAATCTTGTGTTTCTTTTCCATGCCTTGACTACCCCTCCCTTTCCATTCCTTTTATTGCTCACCCAACCTTGCATTTTCTTGCAATGCCTGGCCATTCCTTGCCTTCCCTTTCCTACAACTCCCTTGCCTTACCTTGAATTGCCTACACCTCCTTTGCCTTTCCTTGACTTTCATCATCTATCTCTCAGTTGCTTTCCCTTGCAGACCCATCCCTTTGCCTTGCCTTACCTCCCACTGCCTTGCCTTTCCTTGCCTGGCCAACCGCTCCCTTGCCTTGCCTTGCATTGCATACTCATTCCCTGCCTTGACTTGACTACCCCATTCATGCCTGGCCTTGCCTTGCCTCGACTACCCCTCCTTTACCTTGCCTTACTGACCCCTCCATGTCCTTGCCTATGTGATTGGGAAAAGCAAAGAAAAACAATGCAGGAAATGGTCTTCTGTGGGAGGACAACAGACAGTAACAGAGTGCAGACTTTTTCTCTCTGGGGGGGAAGCAGCAAGTGGTAACAGTCACTGCAAAAAGTAATGGCCACATTCCATGGTGGCAGAAGAAAGAAGGAAGGGAAAGGAAAGGGAAAAGAAAAGGAAGGGAAAGGAAGGGAGAGGGAAAGGAAGGGAAAGGAAAGGGAAAAGAAAAGGAAGGGAAAGGAAGGGAGAGGGAAAGGAGAAAGGAAAGGAGAAAGGAAGGAAAGGAAAGGAAAGGAAAGGAAAGGAAAGGAAAGGAAAGGAAAGGAAAGGAAAGGAAAGGAAAGGAAAGGAAAGGAAAGGAAAGGAAAGGAAAGGAAAGGAAAGGGGAAAGGAAAGGAAAGGGGAAAGGAAAGGAAAGGAAAGGAAAGGAAAGGAAAGGAAAGGAAAGGAAAGGAAAGGAAAGGAAAGGAAAGGAAAGGAAAGGAAAGGAAAGGAAAGGAAAGGAAAGGAAAGGAAAGGAAAGGAAAGGAAAAGGGAAGGAAGGGAAGGAAAAGGAAAGGAAGGGAAGGAAAAGGAAAGGAAGGGAAGGAAAAGGGAAGGAAAAAGGGAGGAAAAAAGGAGCTTCTGTCTTGATGCTGTCTTTTGTTTGCTGTGTCTGCAGGGACTCAAACAAGGATGCTTGTCCCAGAAAAGTGCTGCCCTACTTCCACATGGCTTCTTCTCCAGTCACATCTTCTTGTTTCACTTTTACCACCAGTCCTTGGTTGCCTCCACTGCCATCTGGTCATGGCTGTTTGAGACATTTCTTAGAAACAGAATGGAATGTTACAAAGGATACAAGCGTTGGTTAAGGAATTGAATCAGACATTGCTGGGTTTGTTCTTATTTTCGGAAAGACAAAAACCGAAGAGTAGAACTGCTTGGAATCCCCATACCACAAACAAACCGGGACACATTATTTCAGCATCCCAAATTTACTGATTGGAAGGATACTGATCTTACAATGTGTAAAGTAAGAATGCCTAATACTACTTATGCAAAATATATAACTACTGAGAAAACAAGGACTCATAAAAACCCCCTTGATGTATTGGTGGGAAATTATCCTTTCTGTGCTTGGAAAATTCAGATACAGAGCATGGATAAAATTCCTAACACTGAAGGAAAACATTGGAATGCCCCAATGTTGTGGGTTTGCTCTCAGCCAATTTCTCTCACCCCACACACAATTACTATAAGTTGAGAGAAGGTTTATGCAGACAAAAGAGATCTGACTGGGGAGAATAATATTAAGATTTATTACTGGCAAGATAAAAACTAATGAACTATATATATACTACAATTCTAATTAGGTAAAAGTACTATGTATTTACAAAAATACCCCTTCCCCCTTTTGTATCAGTTCAGGAGGAGAAGTAGTCTCTTTTTCCATTTCCAGAGCTACAGGTCTTTTAGATAATTTTGCAGTACTCGAAAGTTCTTCTTCTATTATCTCTATGACGACAACTCCGATTCGTTGCAGCTGGAACTGTTTCTCTTTCTCTCTCTCTTCTATGTCGACCTCAGGACTGGGCCTACCCCCCTCCTGGGCTAAGACCAGGGCCTGGGGGGTTACCCAGGTCCTGTAGGGTCTTCCATGGACTGCAAGGGGACACTTGTTTATCATGGATCTTCACCCCAGGATCACAAGGGATAATGGCTTTTGAGTCCACCCCTGTTTCCTGTGGGGTCCCTTCCCACAGGAGAACAGTCCTTGATAGACCTCTCTGATGGGCAACTGGTCTTCCATTCTCTGCTGTCCCTCCGGGTCACAAATTCAGCTGCACCAACACGGATCCCTCACCAAGATCCCACATCCTACTCGAACCATCTCGCTCCAACATAGGTCTCTCTCTTTCTCTCTCCATGAGCTACAGATCCCCAGCAGGACTCTGTTTCATTCCAGGCTTTCTCATGGAGTCACATCTTTTTCAAGGATTCCTCTGCTTCGGCATGGGCTCTTTCATGAGCTGCAGAGGGTCGTCTCTGCTGCCCAACAGTTTTCAACAGGTGGCAGGGATTTTAGTTTTCAGTCTTTTCCCTGCTGAAGGGGGAGAGAGCGAGAGGGGGAGAGAAGGAGTTCTCCCCCTTCGTGGCTTTTCTCTCCTGCTGCCAGCTTTGACCTTGGAGGCCCATTATCTCTGCCTGGAATTTCTTCTGCAGTATGTCTTGTCCAGGCAGTTTTCTCTAGAGTTTTTGTTTTTTGTTGTTTTTTTTTTTTCTCTGTTACAGGAGAGAAGGGGGGCTTCAGTACCACACCTGCCACCGGCCCAGGTCTGGGGGAGGAGTGGGACCCTGGCCGACTTGGAGCCTGACTCTTCTCCTACATGGTTACTAATTTCATCTGCGCAACCACCTTCTCTTCCATTTTCTTAGATATGTAAGTGGCAGAGGCATTACTAAAACTTTTGATTGGCTTTTTTCCCCGAAATCCACCTGGAGAAAACCATTTTCAGCCCCAGGGGAATGCTGGTGGACAAACCCATGACACCCAACAGGTTCAGGATGGTATTGGTTTGGTCAAGATACTGCTAGAAAGGCTTTACTCCCCATGGTGGGATGGAACGTACTCTTGGAGCAATAGTCCCCAGTTTAGCATTGTATTCACTGGATACAATGTGTTAGAGTTTAGACCTGGCTCCCTACCAAGTTTCTGGGACTATAGCAAAAACTTCCCCTTCTCTTTTGCTTTTAGGACAAAGGAAAAAAAATTATAGAAACTGAAGAACCTGAAACCAACTGAATTATATCAAAATATATATTTTTACATATACCACAGTTATATACAGTTAGAATACTATGTATATAGTAACAGGAACCCCGAACACTCCCTGAAGGGAAAGGGAAAAGGGAAAGGGAAAAACCAAAACAGATATGCACAATCGAAACCTGGGAACAACCAATAAAGAACTATTAAAAGAAAATCTGACTACTCTCCTTGAGATAGTAGAATCTCGCCTAACGACCGCCGGTACCGTCTGCCTCCCAAGGCCTACAAGGCCTCACTAGACCTCACTAGGCCTCACTCCTCTACAGGGGCAGAACTGACAGCAGAGAACCTGCACCTTCAGATCCACTGGAAGAGAAGAGGGATGAAGCTTCTCTCCCTTCTTATTTATACCCTGGTTTATGTAAAAAATCGTATGGAATACCAGGAACATGGCCACTTCCTTGTTTACGAACTGACTGCCAGGAAGGTCTAGATTAAAACTATCACATTCTCCACCTCTTATTCTATATTATTTTTACGTAACATATCTCGCATTAGCCTATATACCAAGCATACGTATATATATATATAGTTCTTGTTTGTCTTTTGGATCAGTCGTCTCGTCATTGAAGATTGGTATCAGCATCAGCTCGGTTCGGATCCTTGGCCCTTTCTCAGTCACGACCACAGTTCAGCTTTAGGGCTGGTTCATTGTTCTGGGCTGTCTCATCATTGGACACCGGTATCAGCTCAGGTCTTTCTCATTTGGTGACTGGTCTCTTGCAAAACACAACTCAGAACACAACATTAATTTTTCCCCAAGGTTAGGTTTCCTTGAGGCACACACTGGATGTCTCCATCTTTCTTCATCACCCACCATGTCCTTGAGTGAAGACAATTCTATGAATAGGTTTATCTTCACCTGAGGCAGTGATAACCCAAACAGCTTTACCTAGCATACCTCTCAAGTGAATCACTGGAATTTTGTCTCCATCTACACTGTGCAGGGATTCTACTTGGGCAAGACCAGCTCGATTGACAGAGCCTCTAGTGTGAACTAGCCATGTGGCCTTTGCCAAGTGTTTATCCCAATTTTTGAAAGTTCCCCCACCTAGTGCCTTCAGAGTGGTTTTCAACAGTCCGTTACATCATTCAACCTTCTCAGCAGCTGGTGTATGATATGGAATGTGATATACCCATTCAATACCATGCTCCTGTGCCCAAGTGGAAACTAAATTGTTTTTGAAATGAGTCCCATTGTCTGACTCAATTCGATCTGGAGTGCCATGTCTCCACAGGACTTGCTTCTCAAGACCCAGAATGCTATTCCAGGTTGTTGCACGGGGTACCAAGTAAGTCTCTAACCATCCAGTGGTTGCTTCCACCATGGTAAGTACATAACGTTTACCTTGGTGGGTCTGTGGCAGAGTCATATAATGGACCTGCCATGCTTCTTTATATTTGTCCCAACATCCACCATACCATAGGGGCTTCAATCTTTTTGCCTGCTTAATAGCGGCACAGGTTTCACAATTGTGGATAACCTGGGAAATAGTGTCCATGGTTAAATCCACTCCTTGGTCTCATTTCCATCTATAGGTGACATCTCAACCTTGATGGCCTGAAGCATCATGTGCCCATCAAGCTAGGAACCATTCTCCTTTTTGTTGCCAGTCTAGATTTATTTGTGACACCTCAACTTGTGCAGCTTTGTCTGCCTGTCTGTTATGAACATGTTCCTCATTAGCTTGGTCCTTGGGTACATGGGCATTTACATGGCATACTCTCAGATTCAGCTTAACTCTAGCAGTGATGTCTTGCTACAAATCATCAACCCAAATGGGTCTTCCTCTATGCTTCCAATTCATCTTCTTCTATCAGTCCTACCATCCCCATAGGGCATTGGATATTATCCATGAGTTGGTGTAATAGTAAAGCTTTGGACATTCTTCTCGTTCCTCAATATCCAAAGCAAATTGGAAGGCTTTGAGTTCTGCGAATTAACTCGATTGGCCTTTTCCTTCAGTAACTTCCTCCACTTGTCAGGTGGGACTCTAGACAGTTGTTTTCCACTTTCGGTTTCCCCCTACAATACAGCAAGAACTATCGGTGAAAAGGGCATAACGCTTTTCTTCTGGTAGCTGATTGTATGGTGGAGCTTCTTCAGCTCAATTCACTGGCTCTTCTTCCTCTTCATCTGCCAGACTGAAGTTCCCACCTTCAGACCAATTTGTTATAATTTCTAAAATTTCAGAGAGATTTGAGTTCCTGATTCGGACACGTTACGTAATCAAAGCCATCCATTTGCTCCAGGTGGCATCAGTGGCATGATGCGTAGAGGGCACCTTTCCTTTAAATATCCAGCTCAGCACTGGCAGTCGGGGTGCCAAGAAGAACTGTGCTATGCCAATCACCTCTGAGGCTGTTTGTATGCCTTCATTCTTCAGCAAAACCTTTGACACTGTCTCCCATAATATACTCCTGAAATAGCTGGCAACCCACTGCTTGGACAGGGGCACTCTGTGTTGGGTTAAGAACTGGCTGGAGGGCCGGGCCCAGAGAGTACTGGTGAACGGGGCTGCATCCAGCTGGCGGCTGGTCACCAGTGGTGTCCCCCAGGGATCAGTGCTGGGCCCAGTCCTGTTTAACATCTTTATCGATGATTTAGATGAGGGAATTGAGTCCATCATTAGCAAATTTGCAGATGACACCAAGTTGGGAGGGAGTGTCGATCTGCTGGAAGGCAGGAGGGCCCTGCAGAGGGACCTGGATAGGTTGGAGAGTTGGGCTGATTCCAACAGGATGAAGTTCAACAAGGCCAAGTGTTGGGTCATGCACTTTGGTTACAATAACCCCCTGCAGCGCTACAGGCTGGGCACAGAGTGGTTGGAGAGCAGACAGGCGGAAAGGGA
Organism: Myiozetetes cayanensis; assembly: GCF_022539395.1. NCBI lineage: Eukaryota > Metazoa > Chordata > Aves > Passeriformes > Tyrannidae > Myiozetetes > Myiozetetes cayanensis. The sequence goes on along the minus strand of NW_026087415.1, from coordinate 55,933 downwards.
TCTGGGGGTGCTTTTTGACAGGAGGTTGAACATGAGCCAGCAGTGTGCCCAGGTGGCCAAGAAGGTCAATGGCATCCTGGTCTGCATCAAGAACGGTGTGGCCAGCAGGAGCAGGGAAGTGATCCTTCCCCTGTACTCAACACTGGTGAGGCCACACCTTGAGTATTGTGTTCAGTTCTGGGCCCCTCAGTTCAGGAAAGACATTGAGGTGCTGGAGCAGGTCCAGAGAAGAGCAACCAGGCTGGTGAAGGGACTTGAGCACAAGTCCTATGAGGAGAGGCTGAGGGAGCTGGGGTTGTTTAGTCTGGAGAAGAGGAGGCTCAGGGGTGACCTCATCACTCTCTACAACTACCTGAGAGGAAGTTGTAGCCAGGTGGGGGTTTGTCTCTTCTCCCAGGCAATCAGCAGTAGGACAAGAGGGCATGGGCTTAAGCTCTGCCAGGGGACGTTTAAGGTTGGAGTGTGATCAGGCATTGAAATGACCTGCCTAGAGAGATGGTGGATTCATCGTCCCTGGAGGTTTTTAAGATGAGACTGGATATGGCACTGAGTGCCATGATCTAGTAATCACAGTGGGGTTGTATCAAGGGTTGGACTTGATGATCTCAGAGGTCTCTTCCAACCCAGTTAATTCTATGATTCTATTCTATATGCTGCTAGGATCTCTTTCTCAATAGGGGTGTAGTTGGCTTCAGAACCTTTGAAACTTCGGCTCTAGAAACCTAGTGGTCGTCCTCACATCTCACCAGGCACCTTTTGCCAGAGGCTCCAATAGGGACCTTTATCTCCAGCTGCAGAATAGAGTGTATTCTTCATGTCCGGTCCCGTCCAAACTGGTCCAAGAGTCATGGCATGTGCAATTTCCTGCTTAATCTTCTTGAAATCTTGCTGCTTTTCAAGATTCTATTGAAAAGTATTCTTCTTATGGGTTATTGTCGTGGTTTTGCCCTGCGTCAATTGGCTTTCACACCCCCCACACAATTACTATTAGTTGAGAGAAGGTTTATGCAGACAAAAGAGACTGGATTTGGGGAAAATAATATGAACATTTATTACTAGCAAGTTAAAACTAAAGAACTACATCTACAATAATTCTACTTAAGTAAAAGTACTATGTATTTACAGAAATACTTATCCCCCCTTTATATCAGTCCAAGGAGGAGAAGCAGTCTCTTTCTCCATTCTCGGAGTTCCAGGTTTCCTTAAATAACTCTACAGCACTCTCGTCGCAGCTGGAACTCTTTCATCTCTCTCTCTCGCTCTGTGTCGGCCTCCAGGGCTGGGCCTACCCCCCTCCTGGGCTAAGACCGGAGGCTGGGGGGTTACCCAGGTCCTGAAGGTCTTCTCTTCCATGGACTTGCAAGGGGACACTTGCTTACCATGGATCTTCTTCCACAGAGTCACAGGGGATAATGACTTATGAGTCCACCCCTGTTTCCCTATGAGGTCCCTTCCCATGGGAGAACAGTCCTTGATAGACCTCTCCAGCATAGATCTAGCATGGATCCTTCACTCGGATCCCAACATCCTTACCCGAACCGTTTTCTGCTCCGGCGTAAGGCTCTCTCAGGGTCACAAATCCTCAACAGCAGCATGGATCCCACACACGGATCCCAACATCCCACCTGGGCCATCTCGTTCCAGCATAGGTTTCCATTAAGGTCACAAAATCTTCAGTAAGTCTCTGTCTTAGTCCTTTTAATGAAGTCTCGGTTTCCTCATGCAACTTACTCTAGTGTAGACTCCTCCATGAGCAACATGGGGTCTCCTCATTCCAATAAACTCTTACAGGTAGCAGGGATTATTTTTCAGTCTTTTACCTGCTGAAGGAAGAGAGTAAAAAAGGGGAGAAACAAGCCCCTCTTTGCACTGTTCTTCTCTCTCCTGCAGCTGCCAACTTTGACCTTGGACACTCTGTTATCTCTTTGTTGGAATTCTTCTGTAGCAGTTCTTTGTCCAAGCAGTCAGTCTTTTAAGTTTTTTTCTTTTTCTCCACTCTCTTACAAGAGAGAAGGGGGTTTCAGTGCCACACCTGCCCCCGGCCCAGGCTGGGGTGGGGGGGGTCCTTGACCCACTCGGAACCCTCTGCCACTCCTCTTACATGACTGCCTAATTTCAACTACGCAATCCACCTTATCTTCCGTTTTCTTAAATATGTAATTAGCAAAGGCGTTATTGAGAGTTTTAATTAGCTTTTTGTCTGGAAATCCATCTGGACAAAACCATTCTCAGCCCCAGGGGCTGACCGGCTGGGCAAAACCATGACGGTTATGAAATAAAGAGGGCTCACAATTTGGTTGTATTCTGGGATATGCATCATCCAAAAGCCTATGGCTCCCAGAAAAGCTTGTGTCTCTTTCTTGTTGGTCGGTGGAGCCATTGCTACAATCTTGTTGATAACGTCTGTTGGAATTTGATGATGTCCACCTTGCCATTTCACCCCTAGGAACTGGATCTCTTGGGCAGGTCTCTTGACCTTACTCTTCTTGATGGTAAAATTGGTTTTGAAAAGAATCTGGATTATTTTCTTCCCTTTCTCAAAAACTTCTGCTGTGTCCCCCCATATAACATCATCTATGTATTGTATGTGTTCTGGGGGTTCACTTTTCTCTAGTGCAGCCTGAATCAGTCCGTGGCAAATGGTGGGGTTGTGTTTCCACCCCTGGGGTAGTTGGTTCCAGGTGTACTGCACGCCCCTCCACGTGAAAGCAAACTGCGGCCTGCACTCTGTTGCCAAGGGAATGGAGAAGAACACATTTGCAATATAACAAATATAGTAGCGTACCATTTTGTTGTCTTGGACTCCAACTCATACTGGAACTCCAACATGTCTGGCACAGAGGCACTCAACAGTGGCACAATTTAATTCAAACCACAATAGCTTATAGTCAATCTCCATTCTCCATCCAATTTACGTACAGGCCAAATGGGGCTGCTGAAAGGTGAGTGAGTTTTATTAACCACCCCTTGGCTCTCCAATTTTCGAATCATCTTATGGATGGGGTTTATGCAGACAAAAGAGACTTGATTGGGGAAATAATAATAACATTTATTACTAGCAAGATAAAAAATTAATGAACTACATCTACAATAATTCTAATTAGGTAAAAGTACTATGTATTTACAGAAATACCTCTCCCCCCTTTGTATCAGTCCAGGAGGAGAAGCAGTCTCTTTTTGCATTTCCAGAGCTACAGGTCTTTTAAAAATAACTTTGCAGTACTCGAAAGTTCTTCTTCTATTATCTCTATGACGACAACTCCGATTCGTTGCAGCTGGAACTGTTTCTCTTTCTCTCTCTCTTCTATGTCGACCTCAGGACTGGGCCTACCCCCCTCCTGGGCTAAGACCAGGGCCTGGGGGGTTACCCAGGTCCTGTAGGGTCTTCCATGGACTGCAAGGGGACACTTGCCTACCATGGATGTTCACCACAGAGTCACAGGGGATAATGGCTTTTGAGTCCTCCCCTGTTTCCTGTGGAGGTCCCTTCCCACGGGAAAACAGTCCTTAATAGACTTCTCCGACAACAGGTCTTCCATTCTCTGCTGTCTCTCAAGGTCACAAATCTCCAGCCCCAGCATGGATCCCTCACTCAGATCCCAACATCTTACCCAAACTGTTCTGCTCCGACTTAAGTCTCTCCATGGCCTTCAAGCCTCCAGAAGGACTCTGTTTCATTTCAGGCCTTCTCATGAAGTCTCAGCTTCCTTGTGCATCTGAGCTTACTTACTTCAATGTAAGCTCCTCTACAAGCTGCATAGGGTCTCCTCACTCCAATAATCGTCCACAGGTGGCAGGGATTTTATTTTTCAGTCTTTTCCCTGCTGAAGGGAGAGAGAGAGAGACCGAGAGAGGGGGAAGAAGCAGCCCCCTCCCCTTCGAACTTCTTTCCTCTCTCCTGCTGCTAGCTTTGACCTTGAAAACTGTGCTATCTCTCTCTCTGGAATTCCTTTTGCAGCACATCTTGTCCAAGTTCTTCTCTAAAGTTTTTTTTTCTCTACTCCCTTATAGGAGAGAAGGGAGGCTTCAGTGCCACACCTGCCCCCGACCCAGGGCCGGGAGAGGAGGGGGCCCTGGCCCTCCTTGGGGCCTGCTGCTGCTACTACATGGCTACTGTTCCTAATTTCAACTGTGCAACAGGCTTCTCTTCCGTTTTCTTAAATATGTAATTAGCAAAGGCGTTACTAAAAGTTTTGATTGGCTTTTTCTCTGGAAATCCACCTGGACAAAACCATCCTCAGTCCCAGGGGCTGGCTGGTGGGCAAAACCACAACAGTCCGGTACTTTTGCCTGTGCACTGTTGTAGTGGCTATTGGCACTTGCTGATTTTCGACTCGCAATAATGTCACAACAGAAGGATCTTCTGAGACACCAGGCAGGGCAGATAATTGCTTGGATTTCTCTTCAGTCACCGTGGCTACACCAAAAGTGCATCGGTACCCCTTCGGGTCTTTGAAGTATTCTCTTCTGAGGTAATCATTGTCAAGAATGCAAGGGGTCTCTGGGCCTGTCACAATGGGATGCTTTTTCCATTGGTCTCCATTCAAACTCATTTCAGCCTTTACCACTGACAACTCTTGGAATCCTCCTGTCACTCCAAAAATGGAAATAGTCTCTGTGATCTTATGCTCTGATGGCATCAAAGTACACTGGGCACCAGTATTTATTAAGGCACGGTATCTCTGAGGATCCGATGTGCCAGGCCATCGAACCCACACAGCCCAGTAAATCCTATTGTCTTCCTTGTCCCTTTTCTTCTCTTGGCAGAAGGCAGGGCCCCTCTATTGGTCCTCGTCAGACCCGTCACCATCAGATTTTCTTTTTGCTCCATCAGAGGCCTTCTTGTCATCATGGAAGTGGACCTCAGCTTTCTTGCATCTTGGAGATCACAGGTTTTTTTCCAGGACATCTGCATCGACCACATAGATGACTTTCTTATCAGCTTCTTTTTGTTTTAACTCTCTTACTCTGGCTTCAAGTTTGGAAGTGGGTTCACTATCCCACTTTTTCATGTTTTCTCCCTTGTTACGCAGATAATACCACAGTTGACCACATGATCTTCGTCTGGGGTTTTCTCTCCTTCTGTGTGTCAGGGGAGGAGATCTTGAGCGAGACCGGGATCAAGTTCGAGATCGAGGTCGAGATCGTTGTTGACACTGTTCTACTGGTCTGTCTCTGTAGTTATCTTCATATCTAGAGTATTCTTAACGTCTCTTCATTCTCTCCCTAGTGTGGGTGTATAGGAAATCAGAGGCATCTTCCAGATTTTCTGCTATGCTTTGTATCCAAGCACACATCATGTCCACAGTCAGTTCAATTGTCTTTGGATCGTATATAGTTATCAAGCAATTAACATATGATGCAGGGGCACCTTTAATTACTTTCTTCCACATTGGCTGTGTGCAAGGAATGCTCTCTGGATCTAGCCAATGGTAGTATTCTGGGTTACAATGAATGATTTCCAGCATAGTCAATTCCCGTAGGTACTGGATGCCTTCTTCTGTCATAGTCCACCTTCTTGGAGAACTCACCAGATCTTCTTTTAACAGGTACTTTTCCCTCACAGCATTGAGGATCCGGAGCCAAAGACTGCATGACTTTTTCTCTCTTCCAATTTCCTGTTCAATGACTCAATCTCAGGCCATAGATCCTAGCTGCTGCACTCCATAACCTTCTAACTTGTGGCTTCTAGTCCCATTGTCCCAACATCGTACCAGCCAGGTGAGAATTTGTTCACCAGGCTGGTGACTGTAATCCCTTCATAAGTCTTGAAGTTTTGCTGGGGTCATTGATCGCATAACTTCACTTTCTCGTACGACTTCCTCTCCGTATCTTCTACATGGAACCACTTCCTCTCTCTTCTTCTCTCTCTCTGCGTCTCTCATGTAGAAGTGGAGACTAAGCGCACCGCAGGGATGGGCTCCTGCGACAGCTGGCCCCGGTCATGGTGGGGTCCGTCTCCTGGAAGAGGTACACTGGCTGTGGGGATGGGCTCCTGTGTTGTCTGTCAAACCTATAGATTGCAGGTAGGAGTATTTCTCTCTCTTGCTGAGAGTTACTCTCTAGCCATTTTTCCATTTCCTCCGATTCCTCCAATGTGTAGTCAGGAAGAGTGTCGTCAGGTTTCTGCTTTAATGAATCACCAGTCGTCTGTCCTGTCACGCCTTCGTTTCTTGGTCCCTCTTCTAGTTCCTTTGGACGTGTTCCTAGTTCCTTCTTCTCTTGCAGCCGCCCCTTCTTCCCTTAAAGATGCGGATGGGATAGGTCCTTTTGCTCCTTCTTCTTCTTTTTCTCTTACTAATTGCAGAGGTGGGCCTGTAGATTCTACAACCTCCCTTATCCATGTCTTCTTTTTCACTACAGGGGCAATAGTGATTTCAGGGTTTATAGTTTGGGTCCCTGGCTCAGTCATAACTTGACTGTAGATGTCATAGTGTGAGTTCCAATGTCCATAAAATCCATAGTTTGAACTTCATTTTCAATGGGACTAGCAGAAGCCATGCTGGCTTTAAGTTGAGTCTGAGTCCCACACTCCATCGACTTAGTAGAGACAGCACTGACTTCAAGTTGTGTTTGTACCCTGATTTCTGTAGACTCAATAGGGGCATCATTGGTTTCAGGTGGCATAGTTTGAGTTTCTGTCTCAGCTTTAACTTTTTGAGAGTGATTTACGGCAGCTCTATAAGCACTAGCCAGGCCCCAGTACAAAGCAGAGAGTTGCATATTTGGATCCTCGTATGAAATACACCCTTCCATTAAATGATGGGTTATCTCATCAGGATCAAACACTTGTTCTGGCATAAAGTCTTAATTAATGGGAGGTGCCACACACCCTATCAATTTACCAAAATTTACCCATGCTCGCCAACCAGGAACTGGCCTTTCCAAGCCCCTAGAATAAGGAAAGCAATAAGACACCACCCTTCCAATTTTAACCACCTCCTGGTTGTGGTTATAACTGTGCCAAAAGGCAAAGGTAATTATTTCAGTGAAATTTTCAGTTATGGTATTGTTGCTTGTTCTGTTTTTGTTTATATATATATATATATATGTTATTAAAGAGCTGTTATTTTCTTTTCCACACTTTTTCACCTGAAGCCTCTTAATTTCCAAGTTATAATAACTTGGAGGAAGGAGTTTTTTTCTATCCCACCCTCCGTAGCAAACATTTTGTCTTGTTAAAATTAGACACCATGTTTTTTCCTGGAGGTGTACAGTCATGCCATTTTGGCCTGTGATTCTTTCAGTCTCTTGCAATGTCTAAATTACAGGTTGAATTCATTTTTCCACCATGGTATAATGTATAGCAGAGCCTTGTAATGCCTTGGACCAAAATCCTACAGATTTTTGTTTTTTACTTTTTGGCCGAATCATCTGTCACAATCCCTACGAGACTATATCATCTAGAATTGTTACTTCAAATTCCAAAGGATTTCCTTGCCTAGGATTGTATCATTGGACATGCTCAATCAAAACCTTTTTGTAGGCATCAGAGGCTTCTTGCTCTTGCTTGGTCCATTGTCAAACAACTTTCTTCCCAATCCATTTCTACTGGTTTGGTATTTGCCAGGTACTGTCTTGCTGTGAGGTGGCAGGTGGGGTGGAGGGGGAAGAATTTTTTTGTGTAGGCATTAACTTGCCAACAGTGAAACATTTTTGATGTTGTGATCCCATTAATTTCTGATCCTGGGACACTGGCTTGCACAGGATCATTCCACATTTGTTTCCTCATCACTCTTTTCAGTTTTGCCAGCTTATGTTCATTCACCACCTGCACAGCTGGTTATGAAATTATAACCCAAATTTCCCTTAAAGTATTTGCTAGAGCATCTTTATTACCCATAGCACTCATGACTGCTGCTATAATCAAGGGTTTCAGCGAAACAGGTGCCCCCCTCAAAAGCTGCAGTTTGATACTTTTCATTACTGCTGCCCCCTCTAGACTAGATCCTGTAATTAGCACATGAGCCATCCCCATCTGCTGCAGGAAAGTAATACCTTCTTCCATTGCACACCAATTTCCAAGGGACGACACTAATTCAGCAGTATCTTCATATATTGTTAAAACTGCTGCACACAACCACTGATATAGCATAGGTACAGCAACATCCTGCCCATCGGGACCCCTGATATTTTGTAATTGAGCATATCCCCATTCTATCTGATCCTCACTGTCTATAGGGCTTAATAGATTTTTTTCATCCATTAATAAGTGGATAGATGCAGTGCTACTATCCTAAGCTTGCAAAATGCTTGCTAGTATGCCTTCCCTGCTTTGTGCCAATAGATCTCTAAAAATTCCCTTAGCTCTTTTGGGGTATAAGTGCATGTGATCTGCACCCCTCTGTCCAGCAGATCCCTCTACCCCTCCCACTTGTATGAGGGGTCATGCTTCTACCACCTCCCTATCTCCTAAATCTGGCTCAAGCTCAATCTCAAGAGTCGAAGGACTCATTCCAGATATTTCCATCCCATTCCTTGGTATCCCGTGAAGATTTCATAGTGAGAGTATGAACTTGAAAATCAAAACCTTACTTTTCCCCTATCTGTCCCTTGGTTTGTTAGCAATATGTGCCACCAGCCATTCTACAGTGCATTGCTGCTCATAGCACTGCTCTACTTGAGTGGTAATTACTTCTTGCATGATTGCCTTTGCATCTTGTAAAGTCCTGGCTTCCTTTTCATACTCTCTCACCTTGTTCTGCAGTCCTGAAACTTCACAGTCGAGAGCTCTAAGATCAGTAGCTAACAACCATCCTCATCTCCCTGCTAACTTGCAAGAAGACTTTGATAATGCAAGAAGACTTTGATGTGCACAGCCATCTCAATCATCTGGGGGGTAACCATGGCCTGTAGCAGGATGCTTTGCCTGGGATGGGGTAAAACAACTCAAACAATGCCCTATTTGCAAAGCTATCAGTGGTAAATGAAGAAGGGAGCATGGTGCTGCTTTGAGTGCTGAATAATGCTGAAACCAGTCTGACTCATCAGTCCCAAAGTGGTAGACCTGATAAAGTGCACGATAAAGGAATAAAAAAGTTATACTTCTGATAACCTATCTAAAGCTGCTGAGCTGACACAGGTGACCTGGAGACATATGACTGACAGTCAATCACTTTATACTATTGTGCTGGTTTAAAGGCAAACCGGCAGGAGAAATGAACCCAAATCAAAAGAGATTATGAGTCAGAATTACAATTTCATAAAAATAATACTATAAATACAATTATACAGATGAACAATTGGGTTTAACCCACAAAACCCCAGATGTATAACCCAGCATCCTGAGGCATGAACAAAAGGGTGCTCGTTGACCCCCCTGCTGAGCCCCATGTGGGCCCCGAGTTCCAAAATAAAAGGACCTGTTGGTGCGAGTGATGGTCACAGTCTGGTTGAGAGCAGTGGCTGCAGTCCATTTGAGAGTAATGGTCGCAGTCTGGTTGAGGTTCTGGTCCTCCTCTGGATCCCACGAGTGGTACCACAAGTCCCAAGTCCCCAAGATTATATACACTCAGGTTCAGGCGGGAATGCTCAGCACCTCCCCCAGGGCAGGGAGTTCTACAATGGGTGAGTTGTGAGTTGGGGGTGTGAGGACAGGAACATCCTCCTATCTCACAAGCCTCTTAACACCCAACTTATAGTCGGAGGGGTCAGGTGTGCTCTGGGTAGCTGCTGCAAATGATCTATTGCTAACAGTTTCTGGGAAATGACATAGAGGATGTAGAATACGCAGTTTGGGTTACACCCACACAGTGATGAACTGATCCCGGCTGCTCTAACTAGGACAACTATAGAAGCCCAGTCCCAAATTTTAATGGCAGGGTCTTCTAACATACCCCTTATTGGAGTGTGTGTTAAGATTCCTCCCTTGAGTGGGGATGCCCCTCAGGGTTACTTCTCGAGGCTGAGCAAGAGATTTACACATGGTTATTGGTATGGGTGAGTAGTATCAATCAATAATTGATTTTACTCCCTTTAATACAATTGCTTTAATATAATTGCTTCACTATTGCTTCAAAATAGTTCATTATACTACACTACTAGTTATAACTTCTATACTGTATAGTAAATAATCCTGACTAAAATCTTTTTGTCTAATCTCATAATCTCATGGCTAGGCTTCGCAAACGAAGATTTGAGAAGGGCTCTACCCACGCTTACTACAAGCGCACTGATGGCTAAAAAGGCCAATGCGAGATAGACAAGTCCGGTTGCAGAAGGTACAGTGGAAAGACTCCCCAGGTGATATCGACGAGATGCGATTCTTTCTGCATTGTCTTTTCTCCTCGAGAGTGATCCTGCGTGTGTTCTCAAAAGAAGCAGCAGCATTATAGATGGTGTGTCTCCAGGCCTCCCGATTGGAGGCCAGGGTAGACCAATGGTGGTGATCAATATGGCCAAGGATGAGGGATTGTTTCAGGCAGTCCTTGTATCTCCTCTTCGGGGTTCCTCTGTTGCAGCAGCCAGTGGCAAGTTCCCCACAGAGCACGATCTTAGGGAGGCAGTAGTCCTGTATCCTGGAGACGTGCCCTGCCTAGTGCAGCTGTGTTCTCAGTAGCATGGCCTCAATGTTCGAGACTGTTGCCTGTTCAAAGACAGACGTGTTGGTCACATAGTCAGTCCAGTGGATGTTTAGGACTGTACGGAGGCAGCGCTGATGGAAGCGTTCTAAGAGACACAAGTGGTGGCGGTAAATGACCCATGATTCAGATCCATATAAAAGAGTAGACAGTACAATGGCTCTGTAAACACTGATCTTTGTACTTTTCTTCAGGTGTTTGTTTTGCCACACTCTTTTATGGAGTTTACCGAAAGCTCTGTATGCCTTAGCTAACCTGTTGTCTATTTCTGCATCAATCTTACCATCTGAGGAGATGATGCTTCACAGGTAATTAAACTGCTGGACTGATTTGAGCTCTGTTTCACCAATGGTGATATGGGGATGATGGGAGACTTCCTGAGGTGCAGGCTGATATAAAACTTCTGTTTTCTTCAAGCTGACTTCCAGTCCAAAAAGCTCAGCAGCCTCTGCAAAGCAGGATGTTAAACACTGCAGAGCTGCTTCTGTGTGGGCGACGAGGGCGGCATCATCAGCGTAAAGCAGCTCACAGATAAGATGATTTTAGGTCTTAGTGTGGACCTTCAGTCACCTTAGGTTGAATAGGTTCCCATCGGTACGATATCGAATGTAGACACCGTTTTCATCATCGAGGTCTGCCGTGGCCCTTTGGAGCATCATGTTGAAGAAGACTGTGAATAGAGTTGGTGCGAGAACGCGGCCTTGTTTCACACCATTGGCTATGGGAAAGGGCTCAGAAAGTGCATTGCTATATCTGACTTGACCACGCTGGTCCTCATGAAGTGAGATGATCATTTTGAGGAACTTGGGAGGACATCCTAAACGTTCCAAAATCTGCCACAGACCTTTTCTGCTCACAGTATTGAATAAATTACATATATTTATATAAATATATTTGGTTTGCCATCCTTAAATCTGTGGGACAAAGTTGTATCAAGGTTCAATTACACCTGTGCAATCCTTTACACATAAACCATTGACAAAGTCTAGGGTTAAGATTGGAACCAGCCACACCCAAACTCCTCTCTGAGAAGGGGTTTAGAAAGCAAGGGGGTCCTTGTGAATCAACAGGAGGGCTTGTCTAATAAACTTTGTCTGAAGCTCCCCCTCTGCCTGTGACATCACCCCTTCATCTATTTCAGGCCATGCTTCTGTGCCTGCCCCAGGGAAAAAGAAAAAAATAAAAGAAAACCAGGAAGGTGTAGGGGGGAACTTCAGCTTCCTTCCTGCCTCTGCTTGGAACAGGACCGCATGGTGCTGGGGAGCTATAGGGACACTCCTTGCTACTGTGCCGAATACCTAACCTTCTCCCCCGTTGCCCAAATTGGGAACCGCTGCCACTGCTGCACCAACCAGGAGTTCCCCTCCTCCTAGTCGTTTGCTGCTTTGTAGCTATTTTGCAATAGACCAGACCTGCCACCACACCAGCCCAGAGTTCCCCTCCTAGGGGCTGTTTGCTGGTCCATGGCTGTTTCACAGTAGGCTGGAGCTGCCGCCACTGCTGCCTCAGTCCAGGGGCCGCCCCACCTCAGTTTTGGTTGCTTTCACCTCAGCCAGGAGCAGCCGTCATCGCCTCAGTCACAGCCACTTTTCCCTCCCACCCCCACAAAGACCTGCCACCCCACTGGGCCCTGAGGTCCAAGCCCACCTCACCCTACCGGGCCCCAGCACCACACCAGGTCAACCCTGGTCCCACCACCAATGTCCACATGGTTGCTACGCTGGAACCCACACCATCACCTTGGCAGCATAAGACTTTTTTGGACAAAATATCCTTTCAGGTTTTGTTTTAGCCTAGGGGAAGGGGGATAGATAGGTAATATTTTCTGTTATTGTTGTTCTTTTTTGTTTTGGATTTTTTTTTTCCTTTTTAGTAAAATTGTTATTTCTTCATTCAGACTCCTCATAATTTTTATCCTCTCTATATAAAGGGGAAAGTTCAGCTCATTAGTGGTCTCAACCTCGCAAATATATTGTCATTAAACCAAGACAGGGGGGGATCACCAAAGCAACGCCTTGGCAGAGGCACACAAGCAGAGACACAGGCACCATTAAACTCTGTCCATACTAGAGGATCACTGGCTGTTGTTCACACAGGTTTATCAAGAGTTTTTCCCAGATGCAAGGTCACTTGAGCAATTTACAATCCTCCACACTAGCCTTCTGCTTTTAACCTATTTCTCCCAACATTCACACAGTCCTTTGCCATTGGTTTGGGGCTGTTTCAAGCTTCGTGCAATCCTAGAATCACAGAATCATTTAGATTGAAAAAGATCTTCGAGATCATTGAGTCCAAACAGAAACCTAAGACTGACAAGTCTACCACAAACCATGTCCCTAAATGCCACATAGTTTAAATGAGACATGAGTGTTTTGCTGAGGATAAGGAAGACCCAAACTCCTCCATCTAAGCAATTGAAAATCCGGAATTAAGAGGCTCCAATTGAGAAAAAATGTGGAAAATGGAAGAATAACAACCCTTTATTAACAGATATATGTGTATTGGCAGAAACAACGAAGAAAAAAAGAAACCAAGTAAAACAACCAAATAATAATCCTATACCCCCTGATACCTTGGAGTTGTGATTTTTTAATTTTTGTAGATCTTCGAAGTAGTTATGTAGTAAATGTAGATTTTAGAGTAGCAGCATATTATCCCTTTAACACACCAGCCACACATAGCAAACCCTGTTACCCATTCCCATATCAATTCCCCTAAATTCCATTGGCCTGTTTAGTCTCATTTTCAAGGTAGAATTATAGAAAACACCCTAAAATCTATGCAAGAAGATATAACCATAGACACAACAACCTTCAGACCTAGAACTCTGGAAGGCCTCCAAGAACATTATGTACTCTGAGGAAGATGAAGATGAAGATGAAGAAGAGGGGGTCCCAAAACGCCCCCAGCCCCAATTCCCGAGACGCGTGGCGGGGGCAGAACCTGGGTGGTGGCTGGAAGGGGATTGGGTGAAAATCATTATAGAAACTGTGAACATCTGTATTCCAGAGCATTCGTTGAGGGTATTCCGGAAAGCCTGGGGGCTCATTTAAGTATTTGTATCCTTATCTTATCTCCTACCTAATTTGGCTTGAAGTCTTTTTTTCCCCACAACCATTTAGGCAACACTCCCCCAAAAATAATCCCCTTCAAAACAAACGAATAAAAAAAAAAAAAAAAAAAAAAAAAGGTAAACAGTTCAGTTTGCTTCCTTTGGTGCAATTCTAACCACAGTTAGCAGGGGGCACTGTTGGATCACTGTTGGTCACCACGTGAGGGGGAGTGTGCTGGAGAAGCCAGAAATGGAGGTCTTCCCTCCTCCTTCACTGAGAAACGGGAGAGAGAGGAGGGAGAGGAAAATAAAGGTCCTTCCCAATGGGAACTCACTCTTTCCTGCTGACTGAATTGTGTGGTATAGATTTCCCTCTCTTTTTGATGTGCACAAGAACTTCTACCAAGAAAAAAATGGGAACAGAGGAGGCGAAAACCTCCCAAAACAGTTCCTCTCCAATGAAAATCCAAGCAGAATTCACAGTTGGCAGCCAGGCCGAGAACAAAGTCACCTCCAAGCTGCTGCCACCCGGACCTCCTCCCAGCTCAGGCAGCAACGAACTCCTCCCTTGTTTCCCAGGAGACAGGATCTTGAGGGCCATCAGCTCAGAATGTGGTTTTGCCAACCACTTCTTTTGTGTTAGTTAATGGCTCAAACCACAGCCAATCTGCCTATTCAACATCCCTTTCACACTGTGGGCAGGGGGAAGGGAAAAATTCCAACTTAGATTCCCAGAACAAACAAAACCATGACACACATAGAATCATAGCATCACAGAATCAATTAGGTTAGAAAAGACCTCTGAGATAATCAAGTTCAACCTATGACCTAACACCACCATGTCAACTAGACCATGGCACTAAGTGCCACGTCCAGTCTTTTCTTAAACACCTCTAGGGATGGTGAGTCTACCACCTCTCTGAGTAGCCCATTCCATTATCTAATCACCCTTTCTGTAAAAAATTTCTTCCTAATTTGATGCCTTAAAATCTATATTAAATAAATTTTAGTATAGCTTGCTAGTACCTTTAGTTTGCTAGTACCTTTGTACAAAATTCCTCAAAATACTGTTTAACATCCTTTGTTAAGAGTTTCAACAGACAAGGGATTGTAATGAGGTGAAGAGTTCTCTATCTGTAAAAATGTACTGAGAAAGAGATATAACACTTTATATAAGTAATCAATGCTGCTCAGGAGCCTTGAAACTGTTCCAGAAGGGTCAGAGGAGATGAGGATGAAGATGAAGAAGATGAAGATAATGGGTCTTTGGGACCTCCAACTCAAATTCAGGAGGCGTGTCGAGAGTGGTATTAAGGGACGGTTTTGGAAGTGGGTGTAACAGTATTAGGTAATGCTTTGGATTGTTAATTAAGTAACTAAATAAAAGCTAGAGGTTTTTGTAACTCTGCATGTGTACTTTTGAAGAAATTAGATTCTTACGCATCCGACGTCAT
This sequence comes from Myiozetetes cayanensis, assembly GCF_022539395.1. Taxonomy (NCBI): domain Eukaryota; kingdom Metazoa; phylum Chordata; class Aves; order Passeriformes; family Tyrannidae; genus Myiozetetes; species Myiozetetes cayanensis. Next base: position 40,847 of record NW_026087415.1, on the reverse strand, counting down.
AATAATAATAAAAGAAAATGCTGCCTGCTAAAACTCACAAATTGAGTCTTAGGGGTTTTCTTTTAAGAACCAATTTTAAACATCAAATGTCTAACCTAAACCTTCCCTGGCACAGCTTAAGATTATGTCCTCTAGTCCTATTGCTAGTTTCCTGGGAGAAGAGGCCAACCCTCACCTGGCTACAACCTCCTTTCAGGTAGTTGTAGAGAGTGATAAGGTCTCCCCTGAGCCTCCTCTTCTCCAACCTAAACAATCCCAGCTCCCTCAGCCACTTCTCATAGGACATGTGCTCCAGACCCTTTACCACCTGTGTTGCCCTTCTCTAGACATGTTCCAGCACCTCAATGTCCTTCTTGAATTTAGGGGCCCAGAACTGGACACAGTACTCAAGGTGCAGCCTCATCAGTGCCGAGTACAGGGGAAGAATAACTTTCCCTGGTCCTGCTGACCACACTATTTCTGATATAGACCAGGATGGCATTGGTCATCTTGGCCACCTGGCTTATGTTTAGCCGGTTGTCAACCAGTACCCCCAGGTCCTTTTCTGCTGTGCCATTTCCCAGATATTTTGCCCCCAGCCTGTAGTGCTGCATGCGGTTATTGTGGCCAAAGTGCAGGACCCAGCACTTGGTCTTGTTGAACCTCATGCTGTTGGTTTTGGCCCATCTATACAGCCTGTCCAGGTCCTCTCTGCAGGACCTTTCTACCTTCCAGCAGATCAACACTCCACCACAACTTGGTGTCATCCGCAAACTTGTTAATGATGGACTCAATCCCCTCATCCAGATCATCAATAAAGATGTTAAACAGGACTGGGCCCAACATTGATCCCCGAGGGACACCACTAGTGACCAGTCGCCAACTGGATCCAGTACCATTCACCACCACTATCTGGGCCCTGCCATACAACCAGTTCTTAACCAGTGAAGAGTCCACCTATCCAAGTCATGGACTGCCAGCTTTTCCAGGACAATGCCATGGGAGATGGGACAGTGTCAAAAGGCTTTGATGAAGTCCAGGTAGACCACATCCCTCATCCACTCGGTGGGTCATAAAGGGAGATCAGGTTGGTCAGGCAGGAGCTGCCTTTCCTAAACCCATGTTGGCTGGGTCTGATCCCTTGGTTGTCCTGTATGTGCCGTGGGATCACACTCAAGATTATCTGCTCTATGACCTTGCACTGAGGTCAGACTTACAGACCTGTAGTTGCCTTGGTCCTCCTTCTGGCCCTTCTTGTGGATGGGTGTCACACTGGCCAACTTCCAGTCATCTGGGACCTCCCTGGTTCTCCAGGACTGATGATAAATGATGGAGCGAGATCTTCTGCCAGCTCCCTCATCACCCTAAGATGAATCCCATCTGGTCCCATAAACTTGTGAGCATCTAAACAGTTCAGCAGGTCACTAAAAACTTCCTCCTGGATTTCAAGGGGTCCATTCTGCTCCCTGTCCCTGTCTACCAGCTCAGGAGGCCAGGTTTCCTGAGGATAACTGGTTGTACTTTTGAAGAATGAGGCAAAGAAGGCAAAGAAGGCATTAGGTACCTCAACCTTTTCCTAGTCTTTGGTGACTATATTCCTCCCCACATTCAATAAAGAATGGAGGTTTTCTTTGCCCCTCCTTTTGCTAATAATTTATTTATAAGAACACTTGTTATTATCTGTGGGAGAGCCCAGCTGGTTCTGGGCTCTCTGTAAGCTGAGATAATGAAGATGGAACGTCTACACCTGGCAAGATGTTAACCACGGACAGAAAGGACTGTGACACAGAATGGGTTTCCTGTCAAGAATGCTGACTTATTGTAATCAGACATGCGTGGCTGTATATCCAATTGTGAGTTATTTATATTACTAGTAAACCAATAATGCATGTACATGTGTCACCTAGAACTGTATAAAGTAGTTGCACAGTTGTAATAAAGTGTGCTGGTATCTTGAAGCCGTGTCGTGTACCTCCCCAACCACAACAATTATCCTTTACAGTAGTGGTCAGATTAAGTTCTAGTTGAACCTTTGTCTCTCTAGTTTTCTTTCTGCATGACCTAATGACATCCTTACACTTCCTGAGTTGCCTGCCCCTTTTTCCAAAGGTGATACACCCTATTTTTTTCCCTGAGTTCCTGCAAAAGCTCCCTGTTCAACCAGGCTGGTCTTCTTCCCCACTGGCTCATCTTTTGGCACATAGGGACGGCCTGCTTCTGCACCTACAAGATTTCTTTCTTAAAGTATGTCCATTCTTACTGGGTCCCTTTGTTTTTAAAGGTTGCTTCCCAAGGGACTCTCTGAATCAATGTCCTGAATAGACCAAAGTCCATCCTTTGGAAGTTCTGGGTAAAGGTTTTGTTGACACCCCTCCATACTTCACCAAGTGTTGAAAACTCTATCATATCGTGGTCGTTGGGCCCAAAATGGCCTCCACCACATCTCCCACCAGCTCTTCTCAGTAAACAGTATGTCTAGCAGGCTGTGATAGTTTGGACCTGGCTTCCTGCCAAATGCCTGAAAGTCACGACAGCAACCCCCTTCCCCCCTCCCTTCTTCCCTTAGGGCAAAGGAAAAAAAACTATATAAAAAAATTAAAGAACCCAAAGTCAAGCTGCTTATATAAAAATATATATATATTTACGTAAATTACAGTTATATACAGTTAAGATGCTATATACACAGTAAAAGGGGATCCACCTCCCGAAGGGATAGGGAAAGGGAAAAAAAAAAAGCTACAAAAGAGAACAAAAGGGACACCGAACAGGTATACCTGATCAAACTCAAGAACTATACTAGTAACTAACAAAACAGATCTCACCACTTCCCTTAGAAAAGCAGGATTGGCAGACACAGTCAACACACTCCGAACTCCCACGTGGCAGGCCAGTGGTCACTGCAGGCCTCAGCCTTAGATAAGCGAGACCAACGCAAGGACCCACTGTTCCCGAACCTCGCCGGAAGAGAAGAGAGTGAGGTCTCTAATCTCCAACTTATTTATACTCTGGTTTACGTAAAAATCGTATGGAATACTGGGTACTTGACCAATTCCTTGGTTACAAACTGGTCACCAGGAAGGCTTAGATCAAAACCATCACACAGGCCCTCAACCCTTTTAGCCTCATTTACCAGTTGCGACAGGGAGTTATCTTCCACACACTCCAGGAACCTCTTAGACTGCCTCCTCTCTGCTGCGTTGAGTTTCCAGCAGACATCCGGCAGGTTAAAGTCTCTCACAAGAGCAAGGGCTGATGATTGTAAAACATGAACCATCCCCTTATAGAATAATTCATCCACCTCTTCATTCTGGTTGAGTGGTCTATAACAGACTCTCACCAGGAGATCTGATTTATTAGCCTTCCCCCTGATTCTGACCCATAGGCACTCAACCTTATTGTTAACTATCCTTGAGCTCTAGACAGTCAAAATACTCCCTAATGTACAGGACCACCCAACCACTTCTCCTCCCTGGCCTGTCCCTTCTGAAGAGCTTGTAGCCATCCATTGCAGCACTTCAGTCATGCGAGTCATCCCACCACGTTTCCATGATAACTACATCAAAACTTTCCTGTTGCACCATGGCTTGCAGCTCCTCCTGTGTGTTATCCATACTGTGTGCATTGGTGTAGATGCACTTTAGCTGGGCTATCAATTTTGCCCCTAACTCTGGCTTGCCACCCCCAGACTCATCTCTAGCAAGCCTGGTCTCATCCCCTTCCCCATTAAAACCTAGTTTAAAGCCCTCTCAATCAGCCTTACCAACTCATGAGCTAGTCTATCTATGTGTCTTTTAAATACCTTCAGAGCTGCTAACTTAGTCACTTTCCTGAGCAGCCTGTTCCAATGCTTAATAAACCTTATGGTGTAGAAATTTTTTCTAATAAACAATCTATTCTTACTTAGCCCTTTTCATGAGAGTTATGAGATAAATATGATATTTTTGCTAAAGTCCAGTTAAGATATTTCATTCTGCTTTCCTAAAACCCTATAAATTAGATGCATTGTTCTTGTTAATCTCCTTCTGCAGATTGCTCACTACAGCACTGCTCTGCCCATTTATAAAGCTACCACAGTTCATCTCAAAGAGAATGTATTTCAAACTTGAAAATATTAAAAGCTGTGAAAAATCTTTGTGCAACATAGTCTGCTTATGTCTGTAAAACTGCAGAGTCCTAAGAATAGGAGGACTTGCAAAATCTTAATCTTTATATTTGTTGGCTGTTAGGGGTTCCCTCTATTCTAAAAACAATATTAACTTCCCTTCTCCGCTCCCGTGTTAGCAGCGGCTTGTGCCCATCAATGAAGGGGGGAGGAAATCCTGGCCACAACCAGTGTGAGTCCATGGGAAGAATCCCCTTTTCTCCCCTTTTCCCCCCTTTCCCCCCCTTTTCCCCTTCCCCTTCTCAGTGTGGGAGGGAGATCTCCATTTTCGGCCTTCCCCACCCACCGGGGCCCCATGCAGTGACCACCAGAGTCCAACAGCGCCCCCTACCTATTATCACACAGCAACTGCAGGCTCTACTCCTCCAGTGATCCAACAGTGCCCCCTGCTGATCGTGGTTAAAATTGCACCAAAAGGCAGAAAGTATTGAACTGTTTAATTTTTGAAGGGGACTTTTGAGTACAGGAATATTGTTTGGTTGTTTTTGTGTTCTTTTGCTGTTCTGTCAATACACATATATCCTTTAATAAAGGACTGTTATCTTTTCTTTCCCCACACTTCCTCAATTGGAGCCTCTTAATTTCAGATTTACAATTGCTCAGAGGGAGGAGCTTGGTCTTCCTCATAACTCATCCTCCTTAGCAAAACACTTCAGTCTCATTAAATTAAGACATAATTGGTACTCCACATGAAACTCAAAGAGAGGAAAGGTGGAAAAGGAATAACTGCTCTTGTGTGATTTACACGTGTGTTGAACCTGTAGGCACCATGATGCTTGAGGTTGTTACTTTCCTCTGGCACATAACCATGCCAAGATATCTGTCCCATCTGTCAATGTGTTTCAGCTCAGATATTAAGACACTCATTGCGATAAGTACCTTTGAGTTTGTGCATTGGGTTTATGACACAGCAAACTCAGCACCTCTGATTTTCATCCGGAATATGTCCTCAAGGATGCACAACTGCTCAAACCTAAGCTGTTTCCTCTGGGAATTGAAGAATAATGGCATTCATCCTTATGGAGAAAAATTTACCTAACCCTTCATCCATTTTCCCTTTGGATTCAATACAATGGCCTCTGGGAAGTTTAAATTCTCCTTAGATGTCAGAGACATTTTACTTTTTGGGCTTTTTGTGCAAGTTTATGCCATCACGGTATACCTAATATACGAAACTAGGGCCAAGAATTATTGAGAAAGTGTCCAGAAGCCTGTCCCAGGGGTGGAAAACCTCGAGTGGCATGGGTTATGGGAGTATAAGGGTAAATTCCTAGAAAGTTATTCAGCTCCCACAACATGGAAACTCACCCTGGAACAACTCCTAAACCCTACAAAAATAATGAAAGACATGAGGGAGAGAGGTCGTGATAGACCCATGGAGAGGTAGCTGGCAGCTGCATATGGGGCTTTGGCCATTGCCTACCAGAAGCTACTCAGTATGGTGCAGCCCTTCCAGGGAAAAGGGAAAGACAAAAGCAAGATGTTTGATACCAGGGTGACTCAAGATATGGCCAAATCAAAGGGACAGACCAAGCCAATGGAGATTGCCTCTATACAAAAGAGGAAATATAAGACCAAATCAGTTCACTCAGTTGACGATGACAGGGAGGCAGTACCCTCACAGGTGGTTAGTCCAGAGACAGAAATCATCACTGAGTCCTTATCGTATAACAACTTCTGGAGCTTTTGGACACACATTATTCATTGCTCGAATGAGCCCATTCTGGCCTGGATGATCCAAGTTTGGGACTCTACAGGTGATGCTATAAACCTTGATGGCGGTGAAGCAAGGTTCTTGAGATCTATTGCCCAGGATGTGGGCATTGAGGAGGCATTTGTGAGAGAATCAAAGCCCCTGTCTCTCTGGGCACTGTTGTTGGACAGTGTGAGGGACAGGTTCATTTACAGAGATTCCTTGCAGGTAGACCATTATGCAAAGGGTTGGAAGACCATAGAGGAGGGTGTGGTGTGCGTAGCTGAAAAAAGATACACTATGAACAAACCATACTAATAGGTCTCATCCTGTCTTAGCAAGAGGCCTGCTTGCAGGTTGTGGGAAAAGTACTGGGCACTGATAACAGGTTGCAAGAATGTAAACTATTTAGATAATAAGGAGGAGTTTTTGGAGAAAGACAATGATTTCATATTGCATGCACAGATGCATGTACCCAATGGAAAGAGTGTTAGTGATACATGTTTGGATCGTGATTAACAGCATTTAACCAATGGTTTGAAGGTGTTCACGCGCTGCAGGGCTCTGAAGGTATATGAGACTGGGTTATGTAAATGAAGTGGAATATTCTGCTTGAATTATATTGGTTTGTGCGCGTTTGTTCACCGTGAGCTCCTCCGCCCATAGGAGGGAATCCTATGCCTGAGGGAAATGGCACTGTTGGAGGTACTGTTTGGAAGGGATGGGCAACCCACCAACGATCCTGACAGGGTTAAGTGTACACTACAGATGTGGTGGAGCCTCACACGTATGGGGCCATCCGCACACGCCAGTTACCTGACATCATTGCAGGCTGGGGAGAAGCGAGAACCAGTGGTATCTATAACAAATAAACTTTGATTGTATGACAGTATGATCGAAGGAACACTACAGGCCCTCATCTCCCCTGTAGAGACATTGATTAAGGACCTCAAGACATTAAGTACAGAGGTGAAAGACAAACAGGAGAGACTGAGAGAGAGGATTGAGGGAAACAGTTTCCATATGGCACCAGTGAGAACCAGATCCCCCCCCAGCTAGAAAGACCAGACAGACCTCATGAACTGAGTTGTGGTATTTCCTAACTGACCATGAAGAAGACATGAGATGGTGGGACAGGAAACCTACCTGTGTCCCAGCAGCCCAAGTACAAGTGTTGAAAGAGAGAGAGAAAGGGATGTCTGTGAAGGTGAGTACAGTACCAGTATCCTATGGGCAGGGTTTTGACCCGTTAGAAGGTACCTCCCATCAGTATTCACATAAGAAAAAATGATTGGCAGAATTAATACCAGTGTTAGAGGGGTCCTGCCAGGTAGAGGCACGGGACAACTGTGTCTATTGGACTGCGTGGATCCGATGGCCTGGCACGTCAGATGCACAAGAATACCAGGCTTTGGTTGACACTGGTAGTCAGTGCACTTTAATGCCCTCAGGACATATGGGACCAGAGACTATTTCCATTTCTGGGGTGACAGGAGGATCTCAAGAGTTGACTGTGTTAAAAGCTGAGGTGAGTTTGACCAGGAAGGACTGGTAGAAACACCCCATTGTGACTGGTCCAGATGTCCCATGTATCCTGGGCATTGACTACCTCAGGAACGGGTATTTCAAAGACACCAAGGGACATAGATGGGTTTTTGGAATAGCTGCTGTGGAGACAGAGGCAGCTTAACAGTTGAATTCACTACCAGGCCTCTCAGAGAACTCTTCTGTTGTGGGATTGTTGAAGGTTGAGGAACAGCGAGTGCCAATCGCCACCACAATAATGCATCGTCGGCAGTACCGAATGAACTGAGACTCTGTGATCCCCATCCATAAGATGATCTGTGAGCTGGATATCCAAGGGGTGGTCAGTAAGATCCACTCCCCCTTCATCAGCCCCATCTGGCCTGTGTGTAAGTCCGATGGAGAATGGAGATTGACTGTAGACTATCGTGGCTTGAATGAAGCTACCCTGCCACTGTGTGCTGCTGTTCCAGACATGTTGGACCTCCAGTACGAGTTGGAGTCTAAGGCAATGAGGTGGTACACCACTATTGACATTGCAAATGTGTTCTTCTCCATCCCCTTAGCAACTGAGTGTAGGTCACAGTTTGCTTTCACATGGAGGGATGTGCAGTACACCTGGAACCGACTGCCCCAGGGGTGGAAAGAGAGTCCCACCATCTGCCATGGACTGATCAAGGCTACACTAGAGAAGGGTGAGGCTCCAGAACACCTGCAGTACACTGATGACATCATCCTATGGGGGGACACAGTAGAGGAGGTTTTTGAGAAAGGAAAAAAAAATCATCCAGATTCTCCTGGGAGATGGTTTTGCCATCAAAAAGAGTAAGGTCAAGGGACCTACCCAAGAGATCCAGTTCCTGGGGGTGAAGTGGCAAGATGGACGTCATCAGATCTCGACAGAAGTCATCAATAAGATCACAGCAATGGCTCCATGCACCAGCAAGAAGGAAACACAAGCTTTCCTGGGTGCCATAGGTTTCTCGAGGATGCACATCCCTGATTACAGCCAAATCGTAAACCCTCCCTACCTGGTAACCCACAAGAAGAATGACTTCCATTGGGGCCCCGAACAGCAGCAAGCATTTGAACAGATTAAGCAGGAGATTGCCCATGTTGTAACCCTTGGGCCAGTCAGGACAGGACCAGATGCGAAGAATGGTCCTGCAGAAATATTCTGCAGCCAGGGATAATGGTCCTTCCTGGAGCCTCTGTCAGAAGGTGCCTGGCGAGACCCGAGGCTGCCCACTTGGATTCTGGAGCCGAAGCTACAGAGGATCTGAAGCCAACTACACCCCTATGGAGAAGGACATCCTAGCATCTTATGAAGAAGTTCAAACTGCCTCAGAGGTGATTGGCACAGAAGAACAGCTCCTCCTGGCACCTCGACTACTGGTGTTGAGCTGGATGTTCAAGGGAAAGGCGTCCTCTATGCATCATGCCACTGATGCTACATGGAGTAAGTGGATTGCTCTGATCATGCAGCACTCCCATATTGGAAATCCAAATTGCCCTGGGATCCTAGAAATCATCACGAACTGGCCGAAAGGTGAGAATTTTGGTCTAGCAGATGAAGAAGAAGGAGAGCAGGTGGTACGGGCTGAGGAAGCCCCAACATATAATCAACTACCAGAAGAAACACCCTATGTCCTTTTTATTGATGGTTTCTGTCGCATTGTAGGGATGAAATGTAAATGGAAAGCAGCTGTATGGAGCCCCACATGACAAGTTACAGAAGCTACTGAAGTAGAAGGTGAATCAAACCAATTCGCAGAGCTCAAAGCTGTCCAGTTAGCATTGGACATTGCTGAATGAGAGAAGTGTCCAAAACTTTACCTCTACACTGACTTGTGGATGGTGGCCAATGCTCTCAGGGGGTGGTTGGACAGATGGAAGAAGGACAATTCTAAAGGTAGGGGAAAACCCATCTGGGCTACTGATATGTGGCAAGACATTGCTACCCGGGTAGAGAAGCTGATTGTGAGAGTCTGTCACGTAGATGCTGATGTGCCCAAAAATCGAACCAATGAAGAACATAGCAACAATGAACAGGCAGACCAAGTTGCACAAGTCGAGGTGTCACAGGTGGATCTGGACTGGTAGCCCAAAGGAGAGTTGTTCCTAGTGTGGTGAGCCCATGATGCCTCAGGCCATCAGGGTAGAGAGGCCACCTATAGATGGGCATGAGACCAAGGGGTGGACCTAACCATGGACACTATTTCTCAGATTATCCATGATTGTGAGATATGTGCTACCGTTAAACAGGCTAAGAGACTGAAGCCCCTGTGGTATGGTGGATGTTAGAGTAAGTATAGATATGGGGAGGTTTGGTAGGTTGATTATATCACATTGCCACAGACCCGCCAAGGTAAGCGCTATGTGCTCACCATGGTGGAAGTCACCACTGGATGGCTGGAGACGCATCCGGTGCCCCACGCCACTGCCCAAAATACCATCCTGGACCTGAAAAGCAAGTCCTGTGGCGACATGGCACCCCAGAGTAAATTGATTCAGACAATGGGACACACTTCAAGAATAGTTTAGTTATCACCTGGGTGAAGGAGTATGGCATTGAGTCAGTGTATCACATCCCATAGCATGGAGCAGCCGCAGGGAAGGTTGAACGGTGTAATGGACTGTTGAAGATCACCCTGAAAGCATTGGGTGGAGGGACTTTCAAGCATTGGGATCAGCACCTAGCGAAGGCTACGTGGTTAGTCTAGAGGCTCCGTCAGTGGAGCTGGCCCTGCCCAATCAGAGTCCCTTCACACCATAGATGGGGACAAAGTCCCAGTGATTCACATGAGAGGTATGTTAGGTAAAACAGTTGGGGTTAACCCTGCCTCGAGCAAAGGTAAATCCATTCATGGGATTGTTTTTGCCCAAGGACCCGTTTGCACATGGTGGGTGATGCAGGAAGATGGAGAAACCCGGTGTATACCTCAAGGGGATCTTATCTTCGGGTGAACTGACCGTAACTCTGTGCCTGTATCTGTATTTGTATCTACATATTTGTGAATGTGTATATAGGTAGAATAATACATGTACATATATAGTTCAAAGGTTTAATTCTTCACTCACAAGATCCATTCTGTTGACAAGCAGCAGATCAAGGAGGGCATTTTTCTGAGCGTATTGGGTTTCTGTGGCCAGGTTTGGGTAGTGGGGGGGTTACAGGTGTTGCTTCTGTTGGAAGCTGCTAGAAGCTTCCCCTATGTCTGGTGAAGCCAGTGCCAGCCAGCTCCAGGATAGGCTTCCTCATGCTGGCCAAGGCTGAGCCAATTAGGAATGATAGTAAAGCTTCCGTGATAACATATTTAAGAAGGGAAAGACAGTTATTGTGCAGATCAAAATTGCAGCCAGGGAAGAGCAAAGTAAGAACATGTGAACAACAATGTAGACACCAAAGTCAGTGCAGAAGGAGGGGGAGGAGGTACTCCAGACAACGGAGCTGAGGTTCCTCTGCAGCCCATGGTGAAGACCTGGGTGGAGCAGACCATCCCCCTGCAGCTCGTGGAGGACCCCCAGGGTGTAGAGATCTACCTGCAGCCAGTGGAGGAGCCCATGCTGGAGCAGGTGGATGTCCGAAGGAGGTTGTGACCCTGTGGGAGGCCCATGATGGAGCCAGGCCCTGGCATGGACCTGCAGCCCATGGAAAGAGGAGCCCACACTGGAGCAGGTTTCCCTAGTAGGACTTGTGGCCCTGTGGGGGACCCCTGCTGGAACAGCTTGTTTGTGAAGGACTGCATCCCATGGAGAAGTGACCCACGTGGCAGCAGTCTGTGAAGAACTGTTGCCTGTGGGATGGACTCATGCCGGAGAGGTTCGTGAAGGACTGTCTCCCATGGGAGGGACCCCACAGGAACAGGGGAAGGACTCCTCTCTCTGAGCAGTAGCAGAAACAACTGACGGTAATCCCCATTTCCTGTCTCCCTGCACCTTTGGGGGGGAGGAGGTAGAACTTGGAAGGAAGGAGGGGTGGGGGGGAAGGTGACTACTCATTGACCTGATGGATCTGCCTATTCCTGTCAGTCTTATTCCTTGTTACCAGAAGGATGAGGAAATCCCTAAATGTGTGTAGGAGTAGTATTAATATAATAAATAAAGGGTCCTTGGGACCAAAGACAGACACCAATGTGGTGTGTAGCAAATACATGCTTTAATGAAAGAGACAAAAGCTTATATAGTAGTTTCAAATGGTAACACATCATGACATGTGACCTTTTCAGCCAATCCTATACAATCATTCAACTGCACGTGTGATAGAGTATTTAAGAACTACAATTCCCAGGATGCTTTGCCATCACTCATCCTGTAACCAGAAACCCCACACCTGTGCTCCTGATCTCTCTACCTTAAGCTCTGGAACTAGAAGGCCAGATAACTGATGAGATAGGTGAAGGTCCTTCTGGGCTAGTGGGGCCTCCTAAAACAACACCACCTATATGCTGCATCAAGACCTCCTCTGTTAAAAGGAAAAGAAGGGTAGTTGTAATAGGAGACTCCCTTCCAAGGGGAACAGAGGGCCCAATATGCAGACCTGACCAACTCACAGGGAAGTCTGCTGTCCCAGGGGCTTGGGTAAGAGACATAACTGGAAAATTCTCCAGTCTAGTAAGGCCCTCTGATTACTATCCACTATTGGTTTTCCAAACTGGCAGCAATGAAATAACAAAGAGAAGTCCAGGGGCAATAAAAAGAGACTTCAGGGTCCTGGGTCCTTGTGGGCACCAATGATACTGCTAAGGGTAACCTGGTGTAAGACCCCTGGTCCAGAGCCACAAGCTCAACCAGGAGTTTTACTTTAAAAATATACAAGGCTCCAAAGATTCATCCACAAAATATTTTGAGAGCCTTTGGTTCTTTAATACCTTGAGGTAACGTAAAGAGAGAACATTGCACATGTTTTCTCAGGAGATACTTTTACTGATAAAAAATATGGGAGAAAATGAGATTTTGACAAAAGTTTGAAGTGGTAACATACTACCAAAACAAAGCATTCCACAAAGCTATGACTTAGCACATGCTAACCCATAAAACCTAGCAAAATCCAACCCACTGTTTTTAAGTTACCCAGAATATTAAGAAAACAGTAAAGAAAGAAAGAGATTAAGAGAAGAACAAGGAGTAAAGAAAGAGATTAAGAGAAAAATAGATACCACCAGAGAGTCCTGTCCAAATCCAATTTCACATGGTGAAGGTAGGTCCTGGGAAAGGGAGAGGGACTTCCAGCTCACTGACTACTCTGTGACTCCAGGCCAGAGTGAGGGGTGGTGTAGCAAATCAGAGGCTGGGTTAGGGGTTCCAGAGGGCATGGTGTGGGCATACTCCCAGGCTGCCCTTTTGATTAACAGCTTCTCTGGGGCTGGTGCATGGGGCTCCAGGGGCTGCCATGTGGGGTCCATGAGCCCCTCCACCCCCCCCCATACACTCGATTTGGTTCTAACACAATAATATAATCCAGTGCCTCACACCTGGAGAGTATCAAAAGTGACTAAAGAGCTCTGGGGACAGTAGTCAAGGGCATAGGGGTCCAGGTGGTGTTCTTCTCTATCCTGCCAGCGAGGGGCAAGGGTGTGAGGATGAGGACACTGTTAATGAAGATCAATAATTGTTTGTGGAAGTGGTGTTGGTGATGAGGTTTCGGGTTCTATGACCATGGGAACCTGTTTGCAGATCAATGTCTTCTTGGGAGAGATGGGATCTACCTCACTAAGTGGGGCAGAGATATTTTTGTCTGTAGGATAACTGACCTGGTAAGGAGGTTTTATATTAGGAATTATGCGGAGAGAAAAAGTCAACAGCAACACTGGGAGGGAGTAATTAACAGGGTTGAGAAGAAAAGGGCATGGGTTGATGTGACAGAAAGGGATCACAAAATCAACAAAACAGGGATTAAGCAGGATCACCTGCAGCATTGTAAGCAAGGAAGTGCCTACAAGCAATCATTATGGAGAAACACCCAAAACACTTCCTGAGAAATCAGAATGCCGGGGTGCCTCTCTGAATTGCCTGTACACTAATGGGTAAGGATTAAAGAGCAGACCAATATGGGTGACACTGTAGTGGGTGTCTGCTATAGGCCACCTGACCAAGAAGAACAAGTGGATGAGGCCTTCTACAGAGAGATAGGAACCCTGACCCTCATGGGGGACTTCAACTACCCTATCTGTTGGGGGGGTGGAAACACATCAGGGTATAAGCAATCCTGGAGTGCATAGATGACATCTTCCTCCTCTAAGTGATAGAGGGGACAATGAGGAGAGGTGCTATGTGTTGAGGACAGAGTGGGAGCTTCAGACAAAGTTTATTAGAGAAACCCTCTCACTGACTCATGAGGTGTTGAAAGAATCATAGAATCATAGAATTAACTGGGTTGGAAGAGACCTCCAAGTCCAACCCTTGATCCAACCCCACTGTGATTACTAGATCATGGCACTCAGTGCCACATCCAGCCTCGTCTTAAAAACCTCCAGGGATGGTGAATCCACCACCTCTCTGGGGAACCCATTCCAATGCCTGATCACTCTCTCTGTAAAGAACTTCTTTCTAATATCCAACCTAAACCTCCCTGGCAGAGCTTAAGCCCATGCCCTCTTGTCCTACTGCTGATTGCCTGGGAGAAGAGACCAACCCCCACCTGGCTACAACCTCCTCTCAGGTATTTGTAGAGAGTGATGAGGTCACCCCTGAGCCTCCTCTTATCCGGACTAAACAACCCCAGCTCCCTCAGCCTCTCCTCATAGGACTTGTGCTCAAGTCCCTTCACCAGCCTGGTTGCTCTTCTCTGGACCTGCTCCAGCACCTCAATGTCTTTCCTGAACTGAGGGGCCCAGAACTGAACACAGTACTCAAGGGGTGGCCTCACCAGTGTTGAGTACAGGGGAAGAATCACTTCCCTGCTCCTGCTGGCCACACTGTTCCTGATGCAGGCCAGGATGCCATTGGCCTTCTTGGCCACCTGGGCACACTGCTGACTCATGTTCAGCTTCCTGTCAATCAGCACCCCCAGATCCCTTTCCACCTGGCTGCTCTCCAGCCACTCTGTCCCCAGCCTGTAGCACTACAGGGGGTTGTTGTGACCAAAGTGCAGGACCCGGCACTTGGTCTTGTTGAACTTCATCCCGTTGGAATCAACCCAACTACCAGCTTATCCTGGTCCCTCTGCAGAGCCCTCCTGCCTTCCAGCAGATCGACACTCCCTCCCAGCTTGGTGTCATCTGCAAATTTGCTAATGATGGACTCAATTCCCTCATCTAAATCATTGATAAAGATGTTTAACCGGACTGGGCCCAGCACTGATCCCTGGGGGACACCACTGGTGACCGGTTGCCAGCTGGATGCAGCCCTGTTCACCAGCACTCTCTGGGCCCGGCCCTCCAGCCAGTTCTTAACCCAGCACAGAGTGCCCCTGTCCAAGCCGTGGGTTGCCAGCTTTTTCAGGAGTATGCTATGGGAGACAGTGTCAAAGGCTTTGCTGAAGTCCATATAGACCACATCCACAGCCTTCCTCTCATCCACCAGGCAGGTCACCTGATCGTAAAAGGAGATCAGGTTGGTCCAATAGGACCTGCCCTTCCTAAATCCCTAGTGATTGGCTCTGATCCCTTGTCCATCCTGTAGGTGCTGTGTGATTGCACTCAGGATGATCTACTCCATAACCTTGCCAGGCACTGAGGTCAGGCTGACAGGCCTGTAGTTTCCCGGGTCCTCCTTGCAGCCCTTTTTGTAGATCAGCGTGACATTCACCAACTTCCAATCATCTGGGACCTCCCCAGAGAACCAGAACTGTTTGCAAATGATGGAGAACAGCTTGGCAAGCTCTTCTGCCAGCTCCCTCATCACCCTAGGATGGATCCCATCTGGTCCCATGGACTTGTGTGGATCCAGGTGGCTCAGTAAGTCACTGACTATTTCCTCCTGGAATACAAGGGGGCTATTCGGTTTCCTGTCCCTGTCTACGAGCTCCAGAGGACAGTTGTCCCAAGGGCCACCTGTCCTACTGGTGAATACTGAGGCAAAGTAGGTGTTAAGTACCTCAGCCTTGTCCTCATCTTTGATAACTATGTTCCTCCCCAAGTCTAACAAGGAATGGAGGTGTTCCTTGCCCCTCCTTTTGTTATTAATGTATTTATAGAAGTGCTTGTTGTTATCCTTAACAGAAGTAGCCAAGTTGACTTCAAATTGCGCTTTTATCTCTCTAATTTTCTTTTTACGTGACCTAGTTATACTCCTAAACTCATCCTGAGTAGCCAACCCTATTTTCCATAGTCTGTAGCTCTCTTTTTATCCCTGATTTCCTTCAGAATCTCCCTGTTCAACCAAACTGGTTGTCTACCTCGCCGGCTTGCCTTTTGGTGTACTGGTATGGCCTGTTCCTGTGCACTCAAGACTTCCTTCTTGAAGCACGTCCATCCCTCCTGTACCCCCTTGTTTCCAAGGGTTTTTTCCCAGGGTATGCTCTGGACCAATCTTCTGAAAAGGCCAAAATCTGCCCTCCGGAAGTCCAGCATAGAGGTTTTATTGGTGGTATCCCTGAGTATTGCAAACTATTATTTCATGGTTACTGTGCCCCAGATGGTCTCTGACCACCACATCTCCCACCAACCCCTCTCTGCTTGTAAACAACAGGTCTAGTGGGGCCCCACCCCTGGTAGGTTCATTTACCAGTTGGAGCAGGAAATTATACACTCCAGGAATCTCTTAGACTGCCTCTTCTCTGCTGTGTTGAGCTCCCAGTAGATATCCGGCAGGTCGAAGTCGCCCACAAGAACAAGGGCTGGCGATTTTGAGACATCTGCCAGCTGCTTGTAGAATAATTCATCCCCTTCATCATCCTGATTGGGTGGTCTATAACAGACTCCCATTAGGATGTCAGCCTTGTTGGTCTTCCCCCTGATTTTGATCCACAGACACTCAACCTTATCATTGGTGACCTCAAGTTCTACAGAGTCAAGAGACTCTCTAACATATAGAGCCACCCCTCCACCTCTCCTACCCTACCTATCCTTTCTAAAGAGCTTGTAACCATCCATGGCAGCACTCCAGTCATGCGAGTCATCCCACCACGTTTCTGTGATGTCAACTCCGTCATAGCTTTCCTGCTGCACGATGGCTTCCAGCTCCTCCTGTTTGTTGCCCATGCTGCGTGCATTGGTGTACATGCACTTCAGCTGGGCTGCTGATTTTACTCTTAACTCAGGCTTTTCATCCCTGGGTTTCTCTTTGGAGAGCCTGGATTCAATCCCTTCCCCCTTCAAACCTAGTTTAAAGACCTCCTGATGAGCCCCACTAACTTATGGGCTACAGTCCTTTTGCCCCTCCTAGATACATAAAGCCCATCTGATTTAAGAAGACTGAGTACTATGGAGTTTGCCCCATGGTCAAAACAACCAAAATTTTGATGGTGGTACCAATCCTTTAGCCACCTATTGATAAGGTAGGCTTTCCTACTCTTCTCCTCATTCATCTCCTCATTCATTCCAGCAAGTACAGGAACTGAGGCAAATACTACCTGTGTGCCTGTCCCATGAACTGATCTACCCAGTGCCTTGAAATCCTCTTTGATTGCCCTAGTACTTCTTCTATTAATATCATCACTGCCAGCCTGGATTACCAACAGTGGATAGTAATCTGAGGTTCGAATTAGCTCAGGAACTCTCCTACCAATGTCCCTCACCCTGGCTCCGGGAAGGCAGCAAACCTCCCTGTGGGATGGGTCTGGTCAACAAATAGGTCCCTCAGTTCCCCTCAAAAAGGAGTCACCTACCACAACTACCCTTCTTTTTTTCCTTATAGCTGTAGTTGTAACCTGTCTGGTAGACAGGGTGCAACCTGCAGACACATCTTCCTCTTGCCTGACCTCTACTTGACTTTCCAAGTCTAAGGCCTCATCTGTTGTTCAAGGGTACCTGGGGAGGGGATGAGGGTCGAGAGGGTCTTCTTTTACCTCTCTGAACAGGGACCTGTTTCCATTCCCCCTTATCCACTTGGTTTGCCTCCTGACGGCAGGAGGGGCAGGGCATCACTCTCTCCTGCTGGACTTCCTTGGAGGTCAAAAGGGTGTGACTCCACCAGTCTATTTCCCTTTCTCTAATACTTCTCAGCCTCTCTACCTCTTCCTTGAGCTCTGCTACCATGTAGAGCAAATCATTGACCTGCTTGCATTGCACACAGGTGCCTCATAGAATCATAGAATAGATTGGGTTGGAAAAGACCTCCAAGATCATCAAGTCCAACCCCTGATCCAACTCTAATTACTATATCATGGCACTAAGGGCCATGTCCAATCTCTTTTTAAAAACTTCCAGGGATGGTGAATCCACCACCTCTCTGGGCAGGCCGTTCCAATGCCTGATCACACTCTCTGTAAAGAATTTCTTCCTAACATCTAACCTAAACTTCCCCTGGCAGAGCTTGAGCCCATGTCCCCTTGTCCTGTTGTTGGTTGCCTGGGAGAAGAGACCAACCCCCACCTGGCTATAACTTCCCTTCAGGTAGTTGAAGAGAGTGATGAGGTCACCTCTAAGCCTTCTCTTCTCTAGACTAAACAACCCCAGCTCCCTCAGCCTCTCCTCATAGGACTTGTGCTCAAGTCCCTTCACCCTCTCACAATGTCCTCTGGCACTGCTACCAGGGTCAAACAGTCTGTGCAGCCAGAGACATGAATGGCTGCATCCTTCTTGGAGGGTTCTGTCTGCGTCAACACACTCCTAGTGCTAACGGTAGCAATGGCTTTCATTTTTTTAGAAACCATCACTGGCTTAAGTTGAAATATGGAAAAAAAAACAAAAAACCAACAAAAAAAACCAAACCAAAACAAAAAAAAACTTAGGAGATGGCTGTGCCCTGCCTGTTCGAACTGTCGTGCAAACTGTCGTGTGAACTGCCGTGCAAACTGCCCTGCTACGCCCTCACTGACATGCCTCACCCTCACTGACGTGCCACGCCCCTGTTCGCCGCACTCCAGGTCGCTCGCACGCCCTGGAGATTTATATAGCCCTCTGGAGCACCAGCTAACGAGCCTGTCCCACCCCTCTCTCACCTGAGTCGGTTCCCGAGGAGCAGCCAAGCCCACGCTTAGAAAACAAGGACCCCCTTTTTTTCTAAACTCCTTCTCAGAGAGGAGTCTGGGTATGGCTGGATCCAATCTTAACCCCAGACTTAGTGGTTTATATCTAAAGGATTTGTCGTGGTTTTGCCCAGCAGCCCATCCCTGGGGCTGTGGATGGTTTTGTCCAAGTGGGTTTCCGGACAAAAAGCCAATCAAAACTTTCAGTGACGCCTTTGCTAATTACATCTTTAAGAAAATGGAAGAGAAGGGAGTTACACAGTTAAAAATTAGGGGCAGCAGCCATGTAGAAGAGCAGCGAGCCCGAAGAGGGCCAGGGCCCCCGGCTTTGGCCGGGGCGGGGGGGCAGGTGTAGCACTGAAACTCCCCCTTCTCTTCTGTAAGAGAGTGAAGAAAAGAAAACTTTAAAAGATGAACTGACTTGGACAGAAACTGTGGCAAAAGAATTCTGGTAAAGAGATAACGGAGTGTCCAAGGTCAAAGCTAGTAGTCGGAGGAGAAAGAACTGTGCAAAGGGGGGCTTGTTTCTTCCCTTTTTTGCTCTCTCCCTTCAGCAGGGAAAAGACTGAAAAATAAAACCCTGCTCCCTGTGAAAGTTTGTTGGGATGAGGAGACCCCCCTGTTACTCGTAGAGGAGCCTACACTGAAGTAGGTTGCATGAAGAAACCGAGACTTTATGAGAGACCTGTGGTGAGGAAGAGACCTGTCGAAGATTTGTGACCAAACCTACGCTGGAGCACAGAACGGCTCAGGTAGGGATGTTGGGATCTCAGTGAGAGATCCATGCTGCTGCTGAAGATTTGTGACCCTGAGAGAAACCTCACGCTGGAGCGAGACGGCTCGGGTGAGATGTGGGAATCCAAGTAAGGGATCCATGCTAGACCCATGCTAGAGAGGTCTATCAAAGACTGTTCTCCCATGGGAAGGGACCTCCATAGGGAACAGGGGTGGACTCTTAAGCCATTATCCCCTGTAACCCTGTGGAAGAAGATCCATTGTAGGCAAGTGTCCCCTTGCAAGACCATGGAAGACCCTTCAGAACCTGGGTAACCCCCTAGCCTCCAGTCTTAGACCAGGAGGGGGGTAGGCCCAGCCCTGGAGGCTGACACAGAGCAAGAAAGAGAGAGAAGGAGTTCCAGCTGCGACGAGAGTGCTGCAAAGTTATTGAGGAGACCTGGAACTCCGAGAATGGAGAATGAGATTGCTTTTTCCTCCTTGGACTGATATAAAAGGAGGGAGGAGTATTTCTGTAAATACTTATCACTTTTACTTAAGTAGAAATGGTTATAAATATAGTTCTTTAGTAATTTTTATTTTGCTAGTAATAAATATTCATACTATTTTCCCCAAATCAGGTCTCTTTTGTCTGTATAAACCTTCTCTCAAATAATAATAATTGTGTGGGGGGTGTGAAAGCAAATTGACCCAAAGCAAAACCACAACATTTTTGGTGGAGAATGCGGGCAAGGTCTGCCCAGAGAGGCAGTGACTGGATCAAACCCCGACATTTTTAGTGCCTCATATGAGGATCAGCCATAATGATTTTAAGATAACTGAGAGAAGTCTGCAGACAAAATAGACTGACCACGTGTACTGTAGTTGTGATAAGAGCACAATAATAGAGTTAAGTATTATAGTGATGTTGTTTTAATTTTTAATAGTGATTTTTAGTTATGGTTTGTTTATTTATAGTTGTATGTTAATTGTAGAGTTTAAAATTTCTTAAAATGTAATTCACAAAGGCGAAGGGGGGAATTATACATTACATTATACATATACAAATTATACAGGTGTAATTGAACCTTTATACAATTTTGTCACTGTTAGAGTCTGGATTTGTATCTCACCGAGTTGTTTAATTGATGGGTTGAATCAACCATCTTTTGTGTGTGTGTGGAGGGGGCCAGACCTCCAGAATCAGTGTCCACATGGTAAGGCCTGCAGCCAACATGGCCTCCACGATTGCACTGCACATGGCACGAGAGCCGCATGGGGCACCTGTCAATCAATAAGGTCCACCTGGTAGCCCGCCCACACCATGACCCCTGGAGCTTATGATTGGCTGTGGCACCCCTCACTTCAGCTAGGACCACACTGAGTGGTCAGTGAACAAAATGTCACACCTGGAGGGAGTGGCCACGGTAGCCAAACTCTATAAACAGAGATGCACAAGGCTTCCATCTGGTCTGGGCTTCTCTTCTGGAACCTGTCAATGTGTGACCTCTTGGTGGTAGCTATTTCTTTATTCTTTCTTCTCTTAATCCCTCTTTTCTTCCTTTACTCTTTTCTTCCTCTTCTGGGTAACTTAAACCTGATTGAGTGGTATTTCATTTAAGTTGTGGGTTGGTGTTTGCTGGGTGCAAAGAAAGTTCCCTACTCCACAACAATGCCTGCTGGTTTGTAAAACCCTTGGGGGCTATAGAGGCAGAGCTCAGAATGCTGTTTGGAAGGAGGCACTGGAGTGCTTTTGTTCCGAGTAGCCTGCTATTGAGTGTAATGCTTTTGTGGAATCTTTTCCTTAGTTGTATGTTGTTCCTGTAAACCCTTTTGCCAAAACACACATTTTCTCACTAAATTAAAAGAAATCTCTTGGGAAAAGGTATGTAGCTTTTTCTCTGTACACAAGATCGAGGTATTAAAGAACTAAGACTCAGCAAAAGTTTCATGTGGGAACTATTGGGAGTGTAAATTAAAGTGAAACACCTGGCCAAGCATGTGGCTTTGAGACCGAGGTGTAACAGTCACACAGGATTAAGGATGGCAAACCAGATATATTTATATAAAAACAAATTATTTATTATGATCATCATCATCATCATGGCTAGGCTTCGCAAATGAAGACTTGAGAAGGGCTCTACCCACACTTGCTACAAGTGTGCTGATGGCTAAAAAGACCAATGCGAGATAGACAAGTCTGGTTGCAGAAGGTACAGCAGAAAGAATCCCCAGGTGATATTGATGAGACGCGATTCTTTCTGCGTTGTCTTTTCTCCTCAAGAGTGATCCTGCGTGTGTTCTCAAAAGCAACAGCAGCATTATAGATAGTGTGTCTCCAGGCCTCTCGATTGGAGGCCAGGGTAGACCAATGGTGATGATCAATATGACCAAGGATGAGGGATTGTTTCAGGCAGTCCTTGTATCTCCTCTTCGGGGTTCCTCTCTTGAGGCAGCCAGTGGCAAGTTCCCCATATAGAACAATCTTAGGGAGGCAGTAGTCCTGCATCCTGGAGACGTGCCCTGCCCAACGCAGCTGTGTTCTCAGCAGCATGGCCTCAATGCTCGTGACTGCTACCTGTTCAAGGACAGACGTGTTGGTCACATAATCCGTCCAGTGGATGTTTAGGATTGTACGGAGGCAGTGCTGATGGAAGCGTTCCAAGAGACACACGTGGTGGTGGTAAATGACCCATGATTCAGATCCATATAAAAGAGTAGACAGTACAATGGCTCTGTAAACACTGATCTTTGTACTTTTCTTCAGGTGTTTGTTTTGCCACACTCTTTTATGGAGTTTACCGAAAGCTCTGTATGCCTTAGCTAACCTGTTGTCTATTTCTACATCAATCTTACCGTCTGAGGAGATGATGCTTCCCAGGTAATTAAACTGCTGGACTGATTTGAGCTCTGATTTGCCAATGGTGATATGGGGATGATGGGAGACTTCCTGAGGTGCAGGCTGATAGAAAACTTCTGTCTTCTTCAAGCTGACTTCCAGTCCAAAAAGCTCAGCAGTCTCTGCAAAGCAGGATGTTAAACGCTGCAGAGCTGCTTCTGTGTGGGCGATGAGGGTGGCATCATCAGAGTAAAGCAGCTCATGGACAAGATGATTTAAGGTCTTAGTGTGGGCCTTCAGTCGCCTTAGGTTGAAAAGGCTTCCATTGGTACAATATCGGATGTAGACACCATTATCATCATCGAGGTCTGCCGTGGTCCTTTGGAGCATCATGCTGAAGAAGATTGTAAATAAGGTTGGTGCAAGAATGCAGCCTTGCTTCATACCACTGGCTATTGGAAAGGGCTCAGAAAGTGCATCGCCATATCTGACTTGACCGTACTGGTCCTCATGAAGCGAGATGATCATTTTAAGGAACTTGGGGGGGACATCCTAAATGTTCTAAAATATACCACAGACCTTTTCTGCTCACAGTATCAAAAGCCTTGGTGAGATCAACAAAGGTAACATAGAGTCCTTTGTTCTGTTCCCTGCACTTCTCTTGCAGTTGTCTGAGAACAAAAACCATGCCTGTGGTACCTCTGTTTGCTCGGAAACCACATTCGCTTTCAGGTAGAAGATCTTCTGCTATGGCGGGTATTAATCTGTTCAAAAGAATTCTTGCAAGGATTTTACCAGCAACGGAGAGCAGAGTAATACCTTGGTAATTTGAGCAGTCTGATTTATCTCCTTTCCTCTTGTACAAGGTGACGATGACAGCGTCATGAAGGTCTGAAGGCAGTTCACCTCGTTCCCAACAGCACACCACAAATTCGTGAAACTTAGCATGGAGTGCTTGGCCACTGTGCTTCCAGATTTCAGGTGGGATTCCTTCAACCCCAGTTGCCTTGCCAATTTTCACCTGCTGTATTGCTTTAAGAGTTTCTCCCATGGTGGGGACAGTATCCAGTTCAGTTTTCACTGGTTGTTGTGAAATGTACTGCATTGCTGAGTCTTGAACTACACAGCTAGTACTGAAGAGAGTCTGAAAGTGTTCAGATCATCGATTCAAAATGGAAACTTTATCTGTGAGAAGCATTTGGCCATCTGCACTGAGTAAAGGGCTTTGAACCTGGTGTATAGGACTGTAGGCTGTTTTCAGAGCCTCATAGAATCCCCTGTAGTCACCTGTATCTGCGCATAATTGGATTTTTTCTGCTAGATTGGTCCACCACTTGTTCTGGATGTCATGAAGTTTCTGTTGTAGCTTGCTGCATGCGAGTCGAAAGGCTGCTTTTGTTATATGACAAGATGGCTGAGCAAGGTGGGCTTGGTGAGCAGTTCTCTTCTTACTCAACAATTCCTGGATCTCATGATTGTTTTCATCAAACCAGTCCTTGTTTTTCTTGAAGGAGAACCCTAAGGATTCTTCAGATAATGATTAGACTAAAAGAGCTTAATCAGAATTATTTACTACACAATATAGGTAGCTCTAACTACTAGTACAGTGCACTATTTTGAAGCAATATTGAAGCAACGATATTAAAGCTAGCAAAAACAAATATTAAGTAAAGATTGATGTTACTCACCCATACCAATGACTGTGGGAAAATCTTTTTCACTCAGCCTTGAGTAGTAACCTTGAGGGGCATCCCCACTCAAGGGAGGAATTTCCACATTTATACTAGACCTCATACTCTCCAAAAAGGAGGGCCTTGTTGTGGATGTGAAGGACAAAGCCAATCTTGGATATAGTTACCATGAAATGGTGGAGCTGAAAATCCAGAGATGAGGGAGGGGGGCAAAAAATGAGATCACAGCCCTGGACTTGAGGAGAACAGACTTTGACCTTGTGGGATAAGGCCCTAGAGGGAAGACTGGACCAAAAAAGCTGATTTATATTCAAGGATCTCCCCCTCCAAGCTCAAGAGCAGTCAATCCCAATGAGCAGGAAGTCAGGCAAAAATGCTAGGAGACCTGTGTGGATGAACAAGGAACACCTGGAAAAATTCAAACACAAGAAGGAAGAATAAAGAAGGTAGAAGCAGGGACAGGTAACCTGGAAGAAATAAACAAACATTGTCTAAGCATGCAGAGGCGCAGTTAGGAAAACCAAAGCCCAAATGTAGTTGAATTGGGGAAGATATATCAAAGGCAAGAAGAAAGACTTAATTAAGTACCTAGGTGACAAAAGGCAGACTAGAGAAAATGTGGGCTTGTTGCTGAATGGGACAGGAGACCTGGTGACATAGGACAAGGAAAAGACTGAGGTACTGAATGCTGCCTTTGCCTCAGTCTTTATTGACCTTCAGGAGTCCCAGACCCTGAAAAGTGTGGCGAAGTCTGGAGCAAGGAAGGCATACCCTTCATGGAAGAGGATCGGGTCAGGGAATACTTGGAGAAAATACATACAGAAGTTCATGGGCCCTGATGGGATGCACCCACAAGTGCTGAGGGAGCTGCCTGATGTCATTGCAAAGCCCCTCCAGATAATCTTTGATTTAACATGGAAATGGGGAGAAGTGTCTGAGGACTGGAGAAAAGCCAATGTCACCCTTATCTTCAAGAAAGAGGACCCAGGGAACTACAGTGTGGTCATCCTTACCTTGATCCATGGGAAAATGAAGGAGCAGCTAATCCTGGGAAACATTTTGAGGCACACAAAGGAAAAGAAGGTGATCAGGAGTAGTCAGCATGGCTTCACAAAGGGGAAGTCATGCTTGACCAACTTGATAGCCTTCTATGATGAAGTGACTGGTCGATACTTCAGTAAGGCCTCTGACACTGTCTCCCAGAAGATCCTTATAGAGAAGCTCTTGAGGTACTTGAGAAGACAATGATGTATGAAAACTAGATGAATAGCTGGGCCCAGAGTGGTGATCAGTGACACAAACTCTAGTTGGAGGTCAGTCAATAGCAGTGTACCCCACGGGTCAATACTGGGTCCAATCCTGTTCAACATCTTCATTAATTGTCTGGATGATGCAGTAGTGTACCCTCAGCAAATTTGCTTTTGACACAAAAGTGGGAGGAGTGGCTGATATGCAAGAGGGTCATACTGCCATTCCAAGGCACCTGGACAGGGTGGACAAATGGGCTGACATGAACCTCACAATGTTTAGAAAAGGGAAGTGCTAAGTCCAGCACCTGGGGAGGCACAACCCCTTCCACCCAGATGGAAAGTAGCTTTGCAGAAAAAGACCTGGGGGTCCTTTTGGATACCGAGGTGAACATGAGTCAAGAACGTGCCCTTGCTGCAAAGAAGGCTAGTGATATCCTGGGCTGCATTAGGAGGAGTGTTGCCACATGGTCAAGGAAAGGGATCCTTCCCCTCTACTAAGCACCAGTGAGGCCACACCTGGAGTCCTATTATTCCTTCCTGGGCTCCTCAGTACAAAAGAGGCATGGAGCTACTGAAGAGAGTTCAACAAAGGACCACCAAGATGATTAAGGGACTAGAGCATTTCTCCTATGAAGAAAGGCTGAGAGTCGGCACTGTTCGGCCTAGAGAAGAGAACCTTGGTGGGATATATCAATGTATATAAATACCTGAAGGGAGGGTGAAAATAGGACTGAGACAGACTCTTTTCATTGGTGTCCAGCGACAGACCAAGATGCAATGGGCACAGACTAAAACAGAGGAAGTTCCCTTTGAACATAAGGAAACACTCTTCCACTATGAGGTTTTGGGGAGGAAAGGGTGTCTTAGAGCAGCTGGGACCAGTTCATCACTGTGTGGGTGTAACCCAAACTGCATATTCTACACCCTCTATGTCATTTCCCAGAAACTGTTAACAATAGACCATTTGCAGCAGCTGCCCAGAGCACACCTGACCCCTCTGGCTATAAGCTGGGTGTTAAGAGGCCTGTGAGATAGGAGGATGTTCCTGTCCTCACACCCACAACTCACCCATTGTGGAACTCCCTGCCCTGGGGAAGGTATTGGGCATTCCTGCCTGGACCTGAGTCTATATAATCTTGGGGTCCTGGGACTTGTGGTACCACTCATGGGATCCAGAGGAGGACCAGAATTTCGACCAGACTGTGACCACCGCTCTCAACCAGACTGTGACCATCACTCGCACCAACAGGTTCTTCCTCTCCTTTTACTTTTGGACTCAGGGGACCCATGTGGGGCTCAGCACAGGGGCCAACGAACACCATTCTGTTCGTGCCCCAGGGTGCTGGGTTACACATCTGGGTTTTTTGTTGGTTAAAAACAATTGTTCATCTGTATAATTGTATTTATAGTAATATTTTTATGAAATTGTAATTCTGACTCATAATCTCTTTTGAGTTGGGTTCATTTCTCCTGCTGGTTTACCTTTAAACCAGCACAAAGTGTTAAAAGCTGAAGATTTGGCAAAGAGAACAATAGATTTGCTCAAAGTGACCTTGAAGCTGGTAAACCATATATTATGCCTACTTTGAGAAGTAGAATTTCTCTGTAGAGATGACATAGGTGTTTACAGAGACTTGGAGGCACTCTCACAGATGTGCTTGAGCTCTCTGTTTGGAGAGTGATCAAAGCACAGAGGAGATCACAGCATGGTGGTAAACTACGTATAAATGATACCCTTGATAAATGGGTGCAAGCAGCAGCCCTGCCACCCCACTAGGATCAGACTAAGCCTAATGGTGCTTGTGTCCCTGTTTTGTTTGCCTCTGCATCCCAACGGTGTCTCAGGTTAGCAAGGTAATGAAATAAATCTACTCTTTGCATTTCAGCTGTGGTTTGGTGGTCGCCTTGGTTACCTGCAAATATTCGATTCACACAAAGGGTGACTGAACAGTGGAACAGGTTGCCCAGGGAGGTTGGGGAATCTCCATCCTTGGAGATATTCAAAAGCTGCCTGGACATGGTTCTGGGAAATGGCTCCAGGTGACTATTGAGCCCATGGGTTGGATAAAATGTCATCCAGAGATCCCTTTCAACCTCAGCCATCCTGTGAGAAGACAAGTGTGATTTGCCTCTCTTACCCTTTTTGCTACAAGCTCCAATGGTGTGTCTTGTATCATGAAACCAGGACTTCAAGTTCAGAAGGATTGTGAGGTTGCTTAGAACCCAGTGCAACAACATGGGATACAAGATGCTTAGTTTGTTCAAAGAACTGAAGGTGCTCACCAAGTGTAGCAGGATGCTTTGCCTAGAGTGGGGGTAAACCAACTCAAACAATACCCTATTTGCAAAAACTATCAGTGACAGATGGAGAAGGAGGGTCATGCTGTTCTTGGTGTTGAAGAATGCTGAAACCAGCCTGACTCATCAACCCTAAAGTTAAACATCCAGAGGAAGAACAATGTCTCCTGAGAAACACTGGCACCAGTGAAGATGTGGCAGATCTAAAAAAGTATTTGATAAAGGAACTGACAAGTGATACTGCTGATAACTTATCTAAAGCTACTGAGCTGGCACAGCTGGCCTGGAGACATATGACTGACAGTCAATCACTTTATACTATAAAAACCCAGTCACACTTTTTAATGGCAGGGTCTTCTGACATACCCCTTCTTGGAGTGTGTGGATGTGGGAGTGGGGATACCCCTCAGGGC
Source organism: Myiozetetes cayanensis (assembly GCF_022539395.1). Taxonomy (NCBI): domain Eukaryota; kingdom Metazoa; phylum Chordata; class Aves; order Passeriformes; family Tyrannidae; genus Myiozetetes; species Myiozetetes cayanensis. Next base: position 13,213 of record NW_026087415.1, on the reverse strand, counting down.
TGAGCGAAAGATTTTTCTGTGGTCATGGGTATGGGTAACATCAATCTCTACTTAATGTTTTTTGCTAGCTTTAATATAATTATTTCAGTATTGCTTCAAAAAAGTGTGCTATACTAATAGTTATAGCTACCTATACTGTGTAGTAAATAATTCTGATTAAGAACTTTTAGTCTAATTGTTACCCCAAACGTGGGCTCATTACTAAGTGTGCAATGCCAATTCACACACTGAGGTGTGAGGTATTTCTACTTTATTCTAGTTGGTGCAAGGTAGGGAGCTGGGTGGTAACCCACAAAAGACTGACTCCCCGGTCATTAAAATTTTATGCTATTTAGACATTTTAACAAATAAAAGAATCAGTATTCACTGGTTACAAATTGCATAGCTTTTTCATTAATTAGTACTGTATTGGGTCTGGCTGAGAGAATTCATTTCCCCACAGCAGCCCTCACAGTGCTGTGCTTTGCGTTGGTAACTAGAAGGGTGTTGATAACACACCAGTGTTTTGGCTACTGCTGAGCACAGCATCAGCACTGTAACATTCCTTCTTGGAGGGGACAAAAGTAGGCCAGCTGACCCAAACTAATCAGAGGGATATTTCATACCATATGATTTCAGCTCAGATATAAAAGCTAAGGAAAGGAGCAGGAAAGGGGGCATTCATTGTCTCCAATGGCTACCTGTTAAGAAGCTATTATGTGTGCTGAATCCCTGCTTCTTGGAAGTGGCCGACCATCACTGCTGATGGGAAGTAGAGAATAAACCTGTTTGGTTTTTTTTTTGCTTCACTTTTGTGCATGCAAGCTTTTGCTTTCTTTGCTTTAATAAACTGCCTTATCACAAACCCACAAGTTGTTTTCCACCTTACTCTCTCCTCTTTCCGACTGGGAAGGGGAGTGATAGAGTGGCTGGGTGGGCACCTGGCATCCACCCAAGGTCAACCCACCACAGTGCTCAAACCCCTATTTGCTAATTATATCTCTCACTTCTCATGCTAATTAGTCCACAGGCTCAGTTCTTTCCTCCATTTGAATCAGGGGTCCATTTTGAGTAGGTGGTCAATGGGTCAGTGGTTGTGATGTCCCCTGCCAGAGTTACCTTTCCCCTAGTTACTACTCAGATCTACTGACTTCTGGTGGCTCTCATACAGACAGCCCATTCGTCTTAGCATTGTCTTCCCTTTTCCTTAAAACAAAAGATTAACCAAGCATACGATGCTCACAATGCAGTTGCCTAATCATAACTGTCTAGCTATAGCTATTGCTCAAAAAAAAAAAAAAATTGCAAAGTTTGGTTCAAATCTTGAGGGGCTCGATATCATAATCATTATAGTTATTAGAATCAATTTAAATAAATTATTTTATTTATATAAATACATTTGGTTTGTCATCCTTAATCCTGCAGGACAAAGTTGTATAAAATTCAATTACACCTGTATAACCCTTTAGACATAATCCATTGACGAAGTCTGGGGCTAAGACTGGATACAACTGCACCCACATTCCTCTCTGAGAGGGAGTTTAGAACAGAAGGGGGTCCTTTCTGTACTTCGTGACTTAACAGAAGGGCTTCTCTAACAAGCTTTGACTGAAGATCCCATTCTGTCCGTGACACCAAGTTGATAGCAGCATTCCAGGCATTTACCTAAGTGTCCAGTCATTTTAACAGAATGTAACAGGTTGACAATATCTGGCAGGACTACAGCCATGGGAAGACTTGCTTTGTTCAAAAGCTGATAATCCACAGTCGTGCACCAGGACCCATCCAGCTTCTTTACAGACTGAATAGGACTATGTTGAAACAGAAAGGGTTAATCGAAACACTTTTACTGTAAACCCACAAGAACCCCCCTTACCCCCTGTATTTCGTTTACTGTAAGTTGTACTTTTACAGGAAGGCTATGTGCTGTACTAAGAGCATTAGACCTTAAAGGAACCACAACAAACACTAGACAAAGAACTCAACACACATAAATCTCATCCAGAGGAGCCAAGGTAGACATTTGAATAGGTAAAGTAGGCCTAGAGCCAAAGGTCTCTTCAAGCCTGGACGATCAGGACATGAGAACAATGGAAAGAACAGAAGGTCACGGATGTCACCCGAGGAAGATGAGTAAAATGCAGACCCCAGGATGAAGGCAGGCAGGAACTCCCACCATAATATTCCTCAAAATAGAGACCACGTCTCAATCTCGACCCCGACTCCACCTGCTATGAATATTGTAATCTAATGATGCAATAATATGAATATGCATGTGATTATGTTGTAATCATGATTAGAAACTGTATAAATTGCTTGTTTTTACTGAACCACTTCAGAGCTTTTTGTCCAGCCTGAGCTGGAAGCTACCCCGACGTCGTTAATCATTCAATAAATACCTGCTGTTTATAGGCTCAAAATTCTGCCTTTAAGCAGTTTCCTTTTAATTTGCCTTTTTGGGCATCAATGTCATAGGTTTACTTGTTCTAAAAACCCAACTTGAATTTTTTTTTTTTCCCCTGAACTGCTGTGAATGAAAGGTGTTGAATGAAAAAATGGTTTTCAGTAAGTTTTCTCCCTGGGGTCCAGTGCTTCTACAGCATTGTGAAGCATTTGTACGTTTTTTATGTTCTGGCCTTCTAAATAAACTTTTGAATTCTTTCCACTGCCTTGGCATTTCTGGGGATATCTGCGTATCTTACTTTACACTTAGAGGCTGTAACACACAGATAATATAGAAATGCCAAAAATTATGTTCTGACATTGTTCTGCCTGTCCAAAACTTCCTACCAAAAATTCTCTGTCGGCTCTGCCAGAAGTTCTCACTAGGACTTCTCACGGGACTTTTCCTGCCAAAAGATCCTGCCATTGTTTGTTATCGGATCTCCTCGGATATCTGAACTGGCTACATGACAAGAAACCATGTACAACCTCCTTTGAACACTATAAAACTCAAGGACAAATTTTGGAAAATCAGGGAAGAGGAAAGGAAGACAGAACTGGTTGCCCCAGGAGTCTCTCCTCACCTCCCCTCACCTCCCCTCACCTTTTCTCTGCCACCACGTGCTGCCTGCCTGCCACGGGAGACTGAGACTGCCGGTCTGGAGAGAACTGATACCACCGTGCCACATGTGTGAGTTATATCTTATCCTTCCAGCCTCACCATATTTCTGAGGTCCCGGGAACTGTGGCTAAACTGGGACCCTGCATGGCCTTGGACACGGCTCAGCGTGAGCAAGGAAACCACACATCCTGCATTCCAGAGAACTAAAGCTGTTAAACCCCCTGCAGGTAATGAGATAACATGGAAAAGCAGCAGGGACAGAGGAAAAAAAAGGCAGAAAACTGTTTCCTCCCCCCCCTCCTGACCAGCACGGCAGAAAGGTAGTTTTCGGTGGTATCTTTTCTCTGCTTCTAAAAAATAATCTTAGCATTTTCCAATCTTTTCTTATTCTTTTCTCTTTGCATCTCTTAGCAATTAATAAAAATCAGCTTTTGGTATCAACAGATAACTTATGTGAGTTTCAATTTTGCTCAAGGGAATATTCAAATCTGAAGTTCTTTCTGCAAAACAGAACTGTAACAGAGGCACAGTTCAAATGAATTCAAGATTAATGCACGCAAACCTTATTTCAAGTTCTGCTCTGAAAGTCATTACATAAGAATGGCACAGGGGAAAGGGAATTCATGTTCATTATTTCAAAACATACTGTACATGGAATTTCAGTACTGTTTGTGTACTCAAAATATCTTCCTAAGACCACTTATCCAAGATGCAGTATTGTTATGGTTTAGCTAAATGAGAAAAATTGTCATGTTAAATTGCTTTATACCATTATGTGGTTTTGGAGAAGCATGGGGGACACCTGTGCGGGGAAGGGGGGAGGGGGGGCGGGGAGGGAGAAGGGTCCTGCCAGGAAAAAAACAGTGAGAACTTGTCTTAGTTTAACAAGATTACAACTTAGAAATTAAGAAACTTCAGGTGGAAGTGTGAAAAAGGAAAAGAACAGGTTTTTATTAACAAAATCTGAATAAACAACAAATGGTGCAATCAAAACCTTTCAGAAGAAACTAAACAAAGTCCCAATTCCCCAGGTGGGGGGGGGAAGAAACCCACGGCAACTGAGGGGGGGGGGATAAGGAGGGGGAAGGCAGGACTATCCCAGCAGTTCAACAACTGCTCACAACCACATATGTCTGCAGCAGCCAGCAGTCGCTGGCTTCACAGCCAGTGATGAAGGAGTCCTTTTTCCCACAGGCAGTCCCCAGAAGCAGAATACCTTGCTCTGAGATGGGTCGGTCTCTCTCAGTTGTCCTCCACAAGGTGTCCCGTGGGAAAAAAACTTCCTCTCAGGAAAAGAAAAGGAGGTGGCCAAAACCAGGCTCCCTGCTCTGTTCAGTCTGTGGACCAAACCCCCCAAAAACCCCCTGAACCCAAGTGTGAGTAATAAGATAACCGGTTTTATTACAAGCAAATGAATTAAACAAGTCACTAACTTAAAAAACCTATAAAGCGTATCGCGGAGCTGTAAGATACCTAATCCTGTCTGGAGCTGGTATCAGGGAACCACGTGGACGAGAACAGGAAAACTGCAAAATGAATATTGGTAAGGAAAACCCTCGTGCCACATGGTGGGACCTGGGGGCCGCTATGTTGTTGGACGTTCCACCTCCCAGCACGACACGCCTCTTCTGTTACATAAATGAGGTTGGACCTTAAGAATGTTTAAAAAGCGGGACTTTTGAATTGAAAGGTGTGTTCCTAGAAATCCTGCATGACTAGGACACCCGACATGTGTTGTAATTAATTTTTCCTTTTCATTATATTCCTTTTGTTTTGCAAACTTTTACCGTTTTTCTAAATTTAATAAATGAGATTTTTCTCACACAAGACTCCCTCAACATCCCCTGTGGCAACTTTGTTTCCCCAGAGAGCTTGCCCTCCCCCTGCTCCTGTGCTGCCCAGCACATGCGGCTTTGCTCCGTCTCCTCCCTCATCCCGGAAGAAACAGATGGGGTGGAGGTGAGGGGGGGTAGAGGGGGCAGATATTGGGAAAAAAATTCCAACATCTCTTTTCAAACCTATGACAGAACTTAAGATGATAAAGCTGCTGGCATGAGGGGAACTTCCTCTCTTTGTTGCTCAGAGGAGTTTGCCTGCGTGACTGGTGCAGTTTGGCCGTTGTAGCTGCCACAGGGAACCTGCTTTACTGTGACTCACCTGCTGTAACTGCTTTGCTGCTGCCAGCTAGGGGAAGCCCCCTTTGTGTGTGTGTGGTGACCTCTGCCAATCTGCGTAGACCTTACCTCGCTGCTGGCTCCAGAGCAGCAACTGTTTCCCGTTGATCGCAATCGTGGCAACTGCCCCCTTTTGTCCCTGTGCTGGCTTCCCACTGCAGCCACCGCTGCTGCAGCCACTGGTGTCTCTGCCCGGAGTCACCGCTTCTGCTTGGGTGCTGCTGCAGCTGTCACCCTTGCTTGCTTGCACAGTTGTGACCCTTTCCGGGCTACATCATGGTCATGTGACCATGTCAAGACTGCATTGCCACCTCGGCAGCACAGAGATGAAAGAGTGATTTTGGGTGACATTTTCTCTGTTACTCTTTGATCGTTGCTTTATTCTGTTTTGTTCTCTGTTTTTGGTAAAATTGTTATTCATTTTCATATTCCACTCAAGTGCCTCATCATTTCAAAATTGTTTGTAATTTAGGGAAAGGGGTTTCTATTCTATCAGAGGTCCTGGATAAGCTGTTATCCTTGGGGCTTTAGTGATAATGGCACCCATTCTGGGGGAGAAATGCAGGAAAGTGTTTTTTCCCAATCCTTCACCCCTTTCTCCTTCAGGTCTTCCACAACAGTTTTTGAAGAGTTTAAATTCCCTCTAGGTGTTAGAGATACCTTACTCTTTGTGGTATGTGTTGCCTTAAAAGGATTGGTCAGGAGCCAAAAAATTTACTCACCAGACAATTATTATAGAGATAAGAGAGCAGTTTTAATAGAGGGCCTTCAACCACCACAGAGGTACAGAGACACCCGCTGCATGTCCAGGGGGTTCCACAATTTAAGGTGTTTGCCCATCCAATCCCAGATCTATCCACCCCCCAGATCCTTCCAGATCCTCGACTGTGTCGAGACTGTGTTGCCAACTTGGCAGTGTGAAGGTGAAAGAGTGATTTTGGGTGACATTTTCTCTGTTACTCTTTGATCATTGTTTTATTCTGTTTTGTTCTCTGTTTTTAGTAAAATTGTTATTCATTTTCATACTCCATAATTTAAAAATTTTTTGTAATTTAGTGGGAGGGGTTTCTATTCCATCGGAGGACCTGCCCTCTGGGACACATTGTCAATAAACCAAGGCAAGTATCTTTCTATTTTATCCTCAAGAAGGAAAAATGGAAATGTGAATCTTAGCATTTATGAAGAACAAAAAGTTTTGAACTATTTTGATCAAAGGGATTTTTTTTCTATCCTGACAATGTAATAAAATTTTGCTGTTTTGCTAGTGAGATTTTTTTTCTAATTCTGCTAGTTTATCAACCTCTTAGATCTTCCTTCTAATTATTGACTTCTATAAAATTGCTGTTACACTTTAGGACCCTGTCAGGATGATTTTCAGAAAGTTCACAGCTTAAAGAATGCAAAATGGTTGAAACTAGACCAGGTGCCCACCAAAACCACTCTTTCATTCCCCCTCTTCAACTGGAAAGGTGAGAAAATATAACAAAAGATTCATGGGTTGAGATAAGAACAGGGAGAGATCACTCACCTATTCCCATAGTGGGCAAACCATACTTGATTTGAGGAAATAAACTGAATTTATTACCAATCAAAATCAGAGTAGGATAATGAGAAGTAAAACAAATCTTAAAAACACCTTCTACCCACCCCTCCATCCTTCCTGTGCTTAACTTTATTCCCAATTCTCCAACTCCTCCCCTCCAGTGGCACAGTGAGATGGGGAATGGGGGTTATGGTCTGTGGAGATTAGACAGGCTAAAGGCCTGGGAAAGAACCAGACCTTAAAACCAGGTTTGGGCTAAGCAGAGCACAGAACAACTCATTACAGGAATGGAGTTGCTACCCTGAGAGCCTGCCAGGTCCCCAGGTAACAGCCAGCAGCCAATTAGAGGCTGTGGTAACAGGTTTTGCCTTATAAGGAGGTTTTACCTAATAAGGAAGTTTTGCATTATAAGGAATGTTTTCAAATTTGTGAAAGGTTATAAAAGGCTGCGTCCTGTCAATAAAGTATCGCAGTTTCTCTCTCTTACTGAGTCCATGTCTCAGTTCCCCCTCATCCTTTGCTGAGATTGTGTCAATGCATCATCAATGGGCAGTTCATCACACATTGTCATTTCTACCACTGCTTCCTCCTCAAGACAGGACTGCTTCCCCTGCTCCAACATGGGGTCCTTCCTACAGGAGTCAGTTCTCCACAAACTACTCCAAAGGGAGTCCTTCCCACAGGCTACAGTTCTTCATGAACTGCTCCAGCGTGGGTCCTTTCCACAGGGTACAGTCCTTCAGGAACAGACTCTTCTCTGGATGCAAGTTGCTCCTGCACAATCACTTTTTTTTATGTTATCCCAGAGGTGTTACTACTATCACTGATTGACTCGTCCTTAGCCAGCAGTGGGTCCATCTTGGAGCTGGTTGGCATTGTCTTCATCAGACATATGTGAAACTTCTAGCACCTTCTCAGAAAACCCACCCCTGTATTCCCCTCCCCCAACTACCAAAACCTTGCCATGCAAACCCAGTACATCTTGCAAGGGTATAAGAAATAGGCACTAGTGGTATAATCAATAAATATCGACTACTGTCAGTGCCAAGATCATTAGCCTTTTATAATGTTTTATGTTAAATGGCTGCAACCTTTCTTCTCATGTGAACATTCTTTATGCATAGAGTTATTTTCTTGTAAGAAAAATATATAATAGTTCATTTGGATTGACCAAATCTTAAAAGCTTCCCTCCAATGACAGAATCTCTGCAGCATGCCGTGGGAAAATCAATCTGGGCTCCATCAGAGGCTACACAAACACAGGTTGCCCAGTAGTTAAGGGACACAAGATTTACTTACTATCTATATTCCTGTTATTTTGTCTTAATAAAATTGCTATTTTATTAAACCATTTGTTGTTGGGCCTTTCTTATTGAGATTCAGAAAGAATCTTGCACCATTTTTCTCTTACCACCCAACTCCTCCGATGCAGAATACTTGTTTCCTTGTAAGAAAATCCTATAATAGCTCAAATCACCAACATGGGAGAATCTCTTTGATGTACAGGATCTGCCCAGCATGCTGTGTATGGATCAAAGGTCCATTCAATGCTGCACCACCCTGGGTTCCCAGCATCTAAAGGGATGAAAGGTTATCTATGCTTGTCTACCCTTATAGGGTTAGTTCTAATAAACAATTTTTTCAATAATGCCTCACAGAGTCTGAGTGCATTTCTTACTGGGATCATTAAGGACCATCACTTCCTGGAAGGAAGCAATTCTTTACAATGAGGGTGATGAGACACTGGAACAGGTTGCACACAGAAGTTATGGATGCCTCATCATTGGAAACAGAATCAAAGAATGGGTAAGGTTGGAAGGGACCACAGTGGGTCATCTGGTCCAACCTCCCTGCTCAAGCAGGGTCATCCTAGAGCACATTGCATGGGATTGTGTCCAGATGGTTCTTGAATATCTCCAGTGAGGGACACTCCACAACCTCTCTGGGCAATCTGTTACAGTGCACAGTCACCCACACAGTAAAAAAGTTCTTCCTCATTGTCATAGTTCTGATTTCAGCAAAGAATTTTTTTCTTTCCCTTTTCCCCTGCGTGTGTGCTCTGTGGATGAGCCATCAGGTGAACAAAGAAATCGGCCGCCGATCCACTAATGGCCGAAATTAGTCTCCTAGCAACGAAGGGAGAGGAGTTGGGGGGGGGGTTACTGGGGTGTGTGACTGGAAGGGGGTGGAGGCTGGGGGGGGAGCTCAGTCTCTCTCTGCCCTGAGGGGAGCCTGCTTCGGGCTGCAGACACTGCCGGGTTCCTTTGTCTCTTTCCTGTCGGAGGGGAGTTTTTGCTGCTGCTCATGGCTCAGCTGTGGCTGGCTGCAGGCCCTGCTTACAACGGACCCTAATCAGCTGAAGTTTGTGAGTTTTCTTCCATTGGGAGAACTTTCTGTTTTATTGCTGTTGTTTTCCTTCCCCTTCTTCCCCCCCCCCCCACCTGGCGGTAGCCAAGGATCTCACAGCGCCGCCTGGTGACGGGCACTGGACATTACAAGTTCTGATCCTCCAGTGATCCAACAGCGCCACCTGGTGACTACAATAGGACACTACAAGTTTTTGCACCTTCAGTGACCCAACAGCGCCACCTGATGAATGGTACAGGACATTACAAATTTTGCATCTCCAGTGACTTGACGGCGCCCCCTGCTGACTGTGGTTGGAACCGCACCAAAGGGTGCAAGAAATTGAACTATTTTCCTTTTGCCGGTTTATCGGTTTTGTTTTTGAAGGGGATTATTGGTGGGTATAGGAGTATTACTTAGTTATTTTACTTGTTTTTTTCGTGTTCCTGTTAATACACACATGCCTTATAATAAAGGGCTGTTATTTTCCCTTTTCCATAATTTGTTTTCCTTCAATCAAAGCCTCTTAATTTTGGATTTATAATTGTTTGGAAAGAGAAGTTTGGGTCTTTTCCTCCTAATCCATCCTCAGCAAAAGACCCTTGTCTCATTTAAACTGGGACATCTTTTGGCGCCAACGTGGGAGCCCGAGAGAGAAAAGTGGAAAAGGAATAACTGCCCTTGTGTGACTTTATATGTGTTTGTGAATCTGTAGGCACCATGAAGTCTAAGATCGCTGCTTTTCTGTGGTATATAATTATGCCGAAATCTATGTCCCACTTGTCGATGTTTTTCAGCTCAGACACTATGACCCTCATTGCAATAAGTATGTTTGAGATCTTGCACTGGTTTTATGACATAGCAAACTCAGTACCTGTTATTTTCCTTTGGGATATGTTCTCAAGGATATATTACTGCTCTAGCCTACACTGTCTCCTTTGGGGTTTTAAGGATAATGGCACCTATCCCTATGGAGAAACACAGGGGGGTATATTTGCCCAACCCTCCATACATTTTCCCTTTGGTTCCAATACATTGACCTCTGAGAAATTTAAACTCTCTTTAGATGTAAGAGACATTTTATTTTTTGGGCTTCTCGTGCAAGGTGTCATATCTATTGCCACAGTGTCGTATCTAATATTCGTAGTTAGGCCCAAGATTTACCAGGAAGGAGCACAAAAGCCAGCCCCAGGGGTGGAAAACCTCGAATGGCATGGACCATGGGAGGAAGTGGGTAAATTTCTAGAAAGTGTTTCAGTTCCTACAACATGGAAGTTCACTCTCAAACAACTCCTAAACCCTGCACAGATAATAACAGCTGTGAGGGAGAGAGGTCGTGGTAAACTCATAGAGAGGCAGGTGGTAGATGCATGTGGGGCTTTAGCCGTTGCCTACAAAAAGGTGCTCAGTATGGTGCAGCCCTCACAGGGAAAAGGAAAAGATGAAAGCGAGAGGTCTGATACGAGGGTGACTCCAGATAAGGCCAGTTCCAAGGAACCAAACAAGTCAATGGAGGTTGCCCCTATCCAAAAGAGGAAATATAAGACCAAATCAGCCCGCCCAGTAGATGATGATGGGGAGGCAGGACCCTCACAGGCAGCCAACCCGGAGCCAGAAATCATCACTGAGTCCTTATCGTATGACAACCTCCGGAAATTACGGGCAGATGTCATTCGTCACCCGAATGAGCCCATACTGACCTGGATGATTCGAGTCTGGGACTCCACGGGTGATGCCATAAACCTTGATGGTGGTGAAGCAAGGTTCTTGAAGTCTATTGCCCAGGATGTGGGCATTGAAGAGGCATTTGTGAGAGAATCAAAGCCCCTGTCTCTCTGGGCACGGCTGCTGGATGCTGTGAGAGACAGGTTCGTTTACAGAGAGGCTTTGCAGGCAGACCATTTTGTGAAGAACTGGAATACCATGGAGGAGGGGATCCGACGCCTAAGGGAAATGGCACTGTTGGAGGTTCTGTTTGGAAGGGATATGCAAGCTAATCATGATCCTGACAAGGTTAGATGTACACCATACATGTGGTGGACCTTCATACGTATGGGGCCATCTGCACACGTCAGTTACTTGACATCATTGGAGGCTGGGGAAAAGAGTGAGCCAGTGGCGTTTATAGCAAATAAACTTCGGATGTACGACAGTATGGTCCAAGGATCACTACAAACCGGCGTTTCCTCCGTAGAGACCTCGATCAATAACCTCACTAACATAGCTACAAAATTACAAGATCAACAGGAGAAAATCCTAGAAAAGACTGAGAGAAACAGTTCCCAGATGGCACCAGTGAGAACCGGGCACCCCCCAGCTAGAGAGGGTAGACAGACCTCACGAACTGAGCTGTGGTATTTCCTATCTGGCCATGGAGAAGACATGAGACAGTGGGACAGGAAACCTACCCATGTCTTGGCAGCCCGAGTACAAGAGTTGAAGGACCAGAGAAAAACAAAGTCCATGAAAGTGAGTGCAGTGCCAGTATCCCATGGGCAGGGATCTGACCCACTAGAAGGTACCTCCCGCCGGTATTTGCAGATGGAAAACTGTGACGAGCAGGACAGAGACCAGTATTAGAGGGGCCCTGCCTCTAGCCAGGTAGAGGCACGGGACAACCGTGTCTATTGGACAGTGCGGATCCGATGGCCTGGCACATCAGACCCACAAGAATATAAGGCTTTGGTTGACACTGGCGCTCAATGCACGTTAATGCCCTCAGGACATGTGGGACCAGAGGCTATTTCCATTTCTGGGGTAACAGGAGGGTCGCAGCAGTTGACCGTGTTGGAAGCTGAAGTGAGCTTGACTGGGAAGGAGTGGCAGAAACACCCCATTGTGACTGGTCCAGATGCCCCATGTATCCTGGGCATTGACTACCTTAGGAATGGGTATTTCAAAGACCCCAAAGGACATAGGTGGGCTTTCGGGATAGCTACTGTGGAGACAGAGGCGGCTAAGCAGTTGAATTCACTACCTGGCCTCTTGGAGAACCCTTCTGCTGTGGGACTGTTGAAGGTTGAGGAACAGCGAGTGCCAATTGCCACTACAATAGTGCACCGTCAGCAGTACCGAACAAACCGAGACTCTGTGATTCCCATCCATAAGATGATCCGTGAACTGGAGAGCCAAGGAGTGATCAGCAGGATCCACTCCCCCTTCAACAGCCCCATCTGGCCTGTGCGTAAGTCTGACAGAGAATGGAGATTGACTGTGGACTATCGTGGCCTGAATGAAGCCACCCCGCCACTGAGTGCCGCAGTTCCAGACATGTTGGACCTCCAGTACAAGCCGGAGTCTAAGGCAGCGAGGTGGTACACCACTATTGACATCCCGAATACATTCTTCTCCATTCCCTTGGCAGCAGAGTGCAGGCCGCAGTTTGCTTTCATGTGGAGGGGTGTGCAGTACATGTGGAACCGACTGCCCCAGGGGTGGAAACATAGTCCCACCATCTGCCACGGATTGATCCAGGCTACACTAGAGAAAGGAGAAGCCCCAGAACACCTGCAGTACATTGATGATATCATCGTATGGGGGGACACAGCAGAAGAGGTCTCTGAGAAAGGAAAAAAGATTATACAGATTCTCCTGGAAACTGGGTTTGCTATTAAAAAGAGTAAAGTCAAGGGACCTGCCCGAGAGATCCAGTTCCTGGGAGTAAAGTGGCAAGATGGACGTCGTCAAATCCCGACTGAAGTCATCGATAAAATCACAGCAATGGCCCCACCAACTAGCAAGAAGGAAACCCAAGCTTTCCTGGGTGCCATAGGTTTTTGGAGAATGCACATCCCTGAGTACAGCCAGATCGTAAACCCTGTCTATCTGGTAACCCGCAAGAAGAATTATTTCCAGTGGGGTCCTGAACAACAGCAAGCATTTGAACAGATTAAACAGGAGATTGCCCATGCTGTAGCCCTTGGGTCAGTCAGGACAGGACCAGATGTGAGGAATGTGCTCTACTCTGCATCTGGGGATAAGGGCCTCTCCTGGAGCCTCTGGCAGAGGGTGCCTGGTGAGACCCAAGGCCGCCCACTTGGATTCTGGAGCCGAAGCTACAGAGGGTCGGAAGCCAATTACACTCCAACAGAAAAGGAGATCTTAGCA